>NC_035441.2:164530955-164689354 GCF_002127325.2 Helianthus annuus | reverse complement strand
TTTGTGGTTTCACATTTCCATAGTTATAGCCTATAAACGCAACCGTCGTAACTAACGGTTGTCATTGCAATATCTTGCAAATGATTCAGTCTTATGACGAATCAAAAATGGTTATGAGTTGGTATTTATGTGGGTATTAAACCTCTAAAAGGGTTCCCCCTGATCACCACTCTAACTATGTCAATTATCGAGTCAAACGTGCGGTTAAAAAGTCAACAGAAAGCTATTTTAGCGATTTAAGCATAATCTGTAATGTATATGTTATGGAACCTGTTTTGACAATCATAAAACATGATAATAAGTATATAAACCTGTTTGCGCTCGTTTGAATCGATCATTTACTATATAGAACCGGTTCGGAGCCGAAAGTCGCAAAAGTTTGACTTTTGCTTTGACTTCAGTTCTGACCCGTTTTAGTGAGGTATGAATAAACCTTAGGACTCTCTTAGGACCAGGTCACATGTTGGTATACGCCTCTGTGGTCGGTTCATGAGTTATCCGAGTCTTTTACGTATTTCCGTCATTCGCCTAAAAGTTGACCGTAACGGCCTTTTAAAATTAAAACGAGTATTTCGGACACGTGAACGGACCAAAACCTTGCTTATTAAATTATAAGCATGTCCTTAAAGTTTCACGTCAATCCGAGGTCTAGAATGAGAGTTATGCTAAAAGGCGCACTTTTGAGAAAGTTTTGTAATTAACGGCGCAATTAGCATAACGCTCATCTAACCCAAGTTTTCGGCACCAAAACTTTTACCCACTGTGGTAAAATAATATTTTGAGAATTTTAAAGATTTTTAATAATTTTTACCTTGCTCATAACCTGCGGTTATGGCTACGGTTCGGTAAATACCGAATATGCCCTTTTTGGCCAAAACGGGAGTTCTACAAGGTCTTTTGACCCGATTCCAGTTGCTACTGGTTTTAAATAATAAATAAAATATTTTAAGCTTTATAAGCTGTTCGGGAAACTCAGATTTCCTGTAGAACTCGAAAAGCCTTTTTAAAGTCTTTAAAATGACCGAAAAGCCCCTACGGGGCATAATATAAACTTAAACTCATTACGGGCATTACGGAAGGTATCCTACTGATACCAAAATACTTTTAAGGCATATTGACTTAGGAAATAAGCGTACGACTCTTATGGTTAACCGTTTCGCCTATTTGCGCACACGGTACGGCCCACGGAACTAGTTTTCGTGCAATAGCCGATATGGGTCAAATTATATTATTTGAACCCCAAAATCCAGAGTATGAACTATAAACCCATATAAAACAAGTCTCTGAACTTGTTGGGTCCAAATCATACTCCATTCTCGGTTTTCGCCTCTTCGTGCGAATTAACCATATCTAAATATCGGAATCAACCGGTTTAAGCTACGGCTAATACAAGGACCGTTAGGATTCTAAGAGGTTAATTAAAACCTTCGTTCCAGATTAGGAGCCCCAGTAAAAGCTATCGGTGACTTGATCTTAATTAAGGATTTATACTTGCAAAGGTAAATACTTTTGACTTATTTCCCCTATATGGGCTTGGGTTACGGTATATTAATACCGCTTGATTGAGCATTATATAATTCCATCGCTTAGGTGGTTAATTGATTAAATATGATCGGCTCATTTAAACAGTTTTGTTGCTTATAAGCCTTTGGGGGGTTTAATGACCGTTGTCCCGGATATCCTCGGCATCATTTTACGAAATGGCCACGACCATCGACATCCCGGTGTAGGCGTACACCCGGTATAAAGTGTCGACATTAAAACTAAAAGACGTAGCCGTTGGTTTCTGTACTACGGTTTTACGCGAACGTGGTGTGTCTATAAATCTTTAACCCGGCACGACCCGGGCTACTGAACGCATAAAAGAACATGTAAAACGTTCACAAGATCATTATGAATTTTCCTAAGTTATAAAAGAGTTTGTGCCTTGTGCATTCAAATCAATTTTAATAAACATTTTCAAATGTGTCAGTTGAATGTATTTACCAGTGTAAACTGACGTATTTTCCCCAAAAAGATTAAGTGCAGGTACCTAAACGTAATTGGCTGGTATTAGCTCCCTAGCGTCGGGATAAGCCTCGCAAGCTTGATTGCAGTATCTAATGGAACAATACTTTATCTTTATTTTCGATCCACTGTGGATATTCAACTCTGTAATACATTGATATTATGATCAGAGGTTGAAATTTATATATTTATCTTATGCTTCCGCTGTGCATTATATGATTGTGTGGTTTGACTATATTGTTGCCAACATCGTCACGGTAATCCCCCACCGGGCCCACCGGTGAGACACGTGGAAATCGGGGTGTGACATTAGCACACGGGTGTAGGCGTACACCCGTAGTGCATACAAATCAATAAAGTATAATCGTCGGTATGAGAGAAGTCTCGCGGCGAACTATACTAAGTGGTGTGTCTATTAATCTTTAACCCGGCACGACCCGGACAACTGAACGCATAACAAACATGTAATTCTTTTACAAGATTATAAGTAAATAATTATCCTAAGTTATAAAAAGTTTTGTGCCGCGGGCATTCAAATCAATTTTAACCCTTTTCAAAACGAGTCAGTTAAATTGTATTTACCAGTGTAAACTGACGTATTTTCCAAAAAGGCTAAGTGCAGGTACTACGCGTAATAGGCTGGCCACTCCTTAGCATCAATAAAAGTCTTGCAAGCTTAGGATGCATGAAGTCTATTGAATAAAAGTTTCCTCTTTGTTTTTGATCCGCCTGTGGATCCATTTCCACTGTTTGTGATACTTGATATTACAATTTCATTTGGTTGAAATAAATCTATCTTTTGCTTTCGCTGTGCATTTATATTTTGTATTGTTTGACTATGACGATATCAACTACGTCACGGAACCCCCACCGGGCCCACCGGTGACACGTGGAAAATAGGGGTGTGACATTTCCTTTCTTGCCGAATCTGATCGCACCCTTCCAAGGTGAAACCTTTAGGAGTACGTGATCGCCAACGTCCAATTCAAGGGGCCTGCGGCGTCTATCGGCGTAACTTTTCTGACGCCTCCGAGCTTTCAGTAGATTGTCTCGAATTTGGAGGATTTTGTCAGTCATTTCTTGCAGCAGCTCAGGACCGGTAATTTGTGCATCTCCGATCTCGTGCCACACAATAGGCGATCGGCATTTTCTTCCGTATAGTGTCTCAAATGGTGCCATTTGAATACTAGAATGATAACTGTTATTGTACAAGAATTCGACCAAAGGTAAGTGCGCGTCCCAATTACCACCGAAATCTATGACACACGAGCGAAGCATGTCTTCAAGGGTACAAATCGTTCTTTCAGTCTAACCGTCAGTTTGGGGATGGAAAGAGGTACTTAGATTGAGAGTGGTACCGAGAGCAGATTGAAACATTTCCCAAAGGCGCGAGGTAAACCGACCATCACGGTCAGAGATGATATCACGAGGCATCCCGTGTCGACATATAATTTCGTCGGTGTAGATCCGTGCTAATCGTTCTACCTTAAAGTCTTCTCATATCGGCAGAAAATGAGCAGATTTAGTAAGACGATCAACGATAACCCAGATGCTATCGTGACCTGATGGCGTGCGCGGGAGTTTCGTTATGAAGTCCATAGCTATACTCTCCCATTTCCACATAGGGATCTCGGGTTGCACGAGTAAGCTAGAAGGTCTTTGCTGTAAGGCCTTGACTTTCGAACAAGTCAGGCACTTCGAAACATAGATTGCGATATCCTTCTTCATTCCAGGCCACCAATACCGTAGACGAAGGTCATGGTACATCTTATTGGCACCAGGATGAATGGAATATTGAGACTTGTGCGCTTCAGTCAACAATATATCTCGAAGGTTATTGCGACTTGGAATCCAGATGCGATTGAGATAGTAGAGAATACCGTTCGATTTGCTTTCTAATCGGCTTTCAGAACCAAGAATTCGTTCGTCCTTCAGTGTGCGTTCAGTGAAACAGGCATGATGGGCGTCGCAAATGAGAGCTTCGAGGTCGTGCTGGGCTTGAGTATTACGAACGCTATGTAAATAGCTTTGTTGGCTTAGAGCATCGGCAATGACATTTGCTTTGCCAGGGTGGTAACGAATCTCACAGTCGTAATCATTAAGAAGTTCTACCCATCGGCGTTGGCGCATATTTAGTTCCTTTTGATTCAAGATATGTTGCAGGCTCTTGTGGTCGGTGAAGACCATACACTTTGTACCATAAAGGTAGTGTCGCCAAATCTTTAATGCAAAAACAACTGCACCAAGTTCGAGATCGTGGGTTGTATAGTTCTTCTCGTGGATCTTGAGCTGACGAGACGCGTTTGCGATAACCTTGTCCTGCTGCATTAGAACACAACCGAGACCATGGTTCGAGGCATCACAATAGACTACGAAGTCATCGTTTCCGTCGGGTAAAGCGAGAACAGAAGCATCGCAAAGCATATGCTTGAGAGTCTGAAAGGCAGTCTCTTATTCAGTTCCCCAAACAAAAGGCTTGTCTTTATGCGTGAGAGAAGTAAGCGGCACAGCAATTTTAAAAAACCCTTCGATAAATCGGCGATAATAGCCCGCTAGTCCCAGAAAAGAACGGACTTCGGACGGGTTCTTAGGTGTAATCCAACTCTTAACAGCTTCAATCTTCGCGGGATCGACGTGAATACCTTGACTATTGACAATGTGATCGAGGAATTGAACCTGCTCCAGCCAAAATTCACACTTACAGAACTTGGCATAGAGTCGATTCCCTTGGAGTAATTCGAGAACCAAATGTAGATGCTGCGCGTGTTCGGCTTTCGACTTGGAATAGATCAGGATATCATCGATGAACACGATGATGAAGCGGTCGAGAAAAGGTTTACACACATGATTCATCAGATCCATGAAAACCGCGGGTGCGTTGGTTAGACCAAAGGGCATTACGACGAATTCATAGTGGCCGTATCGGGTTTGGAAAACGGTTTTGGGTATATCCTCCTCTTGAATGCATAACTGTTGATAGCCTGAGCGTAAATCAATCTTCTAGAAACACGTTGCACCTTGTAATTGATCAAACAAATCATCTATCGCAGTTCAATCTTCTAGAAACACGTTGCACCTTGTAAATCAATCTTCTTTGGGCCATAGGCCTTAAACTGTTTGAAGCTGAAAGTAGCTTTCGGGGAGTCAGTCCTTGATTCCTCAGAGGACTTGTTAGCGTTTTTGTTCAGCTCGCTGACAATTTGTAGAATGACCTTAGCCATCTACTTTGCGACTAGATCAGCGATACGTTTGTCCTCGTGGTTTCAGCGGGCAGCGCGTGAAGTGTGCGATCCAAATGATGACATTGTCTGCAACAGACATCGTTACAGACTTAGACACAAATTTCGATTAACCCTAGTATAGTCTAGCGAATTCTCCAAAAGGTACTTTACGTAAAGCACAGGAACGCGTCCAATCACATAGACACATAATCACGTAGGCACATAATCCACATACGCACATAAGCACAGAAGCACACAGTCCGCGTAGACACAGAAACACGTAATCCACACAAGCACATCTTAAACTATATTTTGCACGTATTCACCTTCATATATTGCACGTATTCTCCTATCTTTCACAGCTGCGTAAAGTGATCGAGAGTTGCGAGTGCGATTAGCGAGTAACATTGCGAGTAGCATAGCGTGAGCGAGTAACATAGCATGCCATTTGTTAGCATGGTGTCGGAGTTGTGTGTGTTTTGCAGAGCAGAAGCGTTAAATCAAAACCATCAGTACCTCAAAACGCTAACAAATAACACATAAAACCACATAAAATACATAAAGTTTCACATAAAATCGATAAATCACAGAGTCAGCGGTTGCAGGCTCAGAATCGAAACACATAAAAATCAGCGATTGCGAGCTTGAAATCGAAAATAGATTGTTTGGGCTGATAGACGTCGACTACCAATAGTGATTCGACTATTCTCAAGGACTTCGAGTACACGCTTTGGCCTAATAGACTGTGCTCTATCACCGACACGCGATGAATGGCACGCGTCCTTCTGGTTATTCACGCGACTCGAGTCGTTGGAATCCATCGATTCTTTGGTGAGAGTTTTGTAAAAACCAAAATAAAGAACGGAACAAGTCATCAAGATTCAGGTTTCACCCCTAACTTAACGACTTTATTCCTGTTTGTGTGATAGAATCACGAGATAGCGAGGGAGAATTGCGTCAAAGTATGGATTTCACTCCTGATTCAACGCAAATTCTCGTGTTTATAGTAAAAATTTGCGTCGAACAAGCGATTAAATCGAGAGTTTACGGTTTTCACACCTAATCTCGATCCAGTCACTCGTTATTTTTGAAAATCGTGTATGTTGCCAGCCTTAGGAAAGGCTGAACTTGCGCAAAACAGTAGTATGCGATGTTCGCATAAGAGTGTAGTGTCCAACGAGTTCGAGCGACAATATCATGTAAGCTCGTACAAAACCCCTACAGGGTTTGCACAAGTCGGTCTGTTGGTACTTAGACTATAGACTAGCTCGTTTCTAAGACATCGACCCGGACTAGGTCGAGTCTTGCCTAATTCCCTATAGTTATGGCCCTGATACCAATTTGTCACACCCCAACCGATGACGGAATCATCGGGGCGCGGCACTGAGCGAAACAGATTGTCCAGGAGAAATCCAAAACAACTAATATTACCGAATATTTAACGTTAAGTCCCATACCATAACATATCCAACAAAATAATTATTACAAACATAGTATCTCAAAGACAATAAATTGTTTCGACAACTCAGAATTTAATTGTTTTGTTTCTAGACTCTCCTAAACTTGATTCCACATATCCAGCAAATAAAGCAAGCATCCTAAACATCTGTCACATACGTTAAAATAAAAGTCAATACACATAGTGTAAAGGTGAGCATACAAGTTTAATAATATAGATAGATTGCGAAAGCGATTTACGCATAACCAGCATGTAACATGTTGAAATGTGAAGCTAGCAAGTTATCGACAATGAAATATGCACAGACATGACTGCGAGTTGTAGAATGCGCAACACATATCACCACTGTGACACGTGAAGAAAATACCCTTAACAACCCCTGTCCACGACAGGTGCTGAGTCCAAACTATAGTACTATCGTTGCTAAGGTGTCAGGCAACAATCATTGTGTAAACATAACATACAAGCATTCATCGAGTAACACGTATAACATGCAATATAGGTAAAGCAAAAAGGGATAAAGTATACTCACAGATCGTGTTTAAATGAATAAACACAGTCTTTGATTGAAGGGAGCGCTGGAAAGTTAGCCTGATTACAGAACGATAGCGTAAGCAATGAACAGTGCGTTGAACAGCGTGTCGGTGAGTTAAGTGACGAAGGGTCATCCGATCGGATGACAATCTGGACGGATGACCATTCGGTCGGATGGTCATTCGTTTGAGATGGATGTGTTTGTGTATGATGTGACTTTGAAGTTTTCGTTGTAGCATTTTATAAAATGAGAAGTATCTCTACCCTTCAGGTCGTCCGATCGAACGGTCGTCCGGACGGATGGTCGTTCAATCGGATGGCAATCCGTCCAACTGAGACATTTTACAAAACCAAGTCTTATGTTAGAATAGTCATTCGATCAGATGGTCATCCGATCGGATGACTATTTGTTGGAACCTGTCATGTTTTAAAATTTTGTTCAAGTGTTGAAAGTCCACAAGTCGTCCGATCGGATTGTTATTCGATCGGATGGCAATCCGTTCGGACGACAATCCGTTTGGTAACCTATTCATTTTGAAATCTGAATAATTGACTAAGTTTATAAGGTTTACGGTTTGACCGAGACGGTATGACAATCGTGTTTAAACAACGGAAACTCCACCAAGTCCAAGTCATCCGATCGGATGGGAATCACCCCGTTCGATCAGTTAACTGTTTTTGACGATTGTTCATGTTCAACCCGTTAAGTCGTTCATCTCTTCGGTAGAAATCCGTTCTCAGACCGACACTTTAGTATAGAACGAGTAAAGGGCCTGCACGAGCTTAGATTCTATCTGTTTTTAGTGCAAGAGTGTAAAAGGATGTGGGAGAAAAGTTATGAAAACATCTTTCAACTCTTTTAATCTTGTGAGGTTTGAAAATGTTTAGATTTAGGTGAAATCAGTGTTTAAACTTGTTGAAATCTCTTAGATCTGAGTTGTTCTTGGTGGAATGAGGTCACACTTTGAAGTTCATGAGAACCCATGATGACATCATCTTAGAACAACCCAAATCGGCCGATTTCATGGTGAAAAGTAAAGATTCGATGGTCCAAATCGGCCCGGGCAGAGTTGGGGAAAAACGCTCTGGAATCTTATAAGCCTCAACAAATGCCTCAAGATCACTCGTCGTCAAAACAGAATGAATGGAGGAACGGCCGGTACGGCTCATTGCAGGTTTGAATTGTGATCAGAAAATAATGGTGGAAAGGGAAAGAGAGAATTGTGAAGAAAATGGTGGAAGTTAGAGGAAAAAAGAAGAGGCGATAAGGGTTTTAAACGAAATAACTGACACAGAGAGAGGAACTGACACAGAGAGAGGAAACCGTCACGTCACCATTTTTTCGAAAATTAAAAACCACCCCGAGCACGTGCATTATGAAGGCTATCTCCAGCCGTAGATCTATAGCACTTGATGGCCCTCGCGAAACGAAGGAGGCGTGTAATCATTAAGGGAAGTTGGGCCCAGATTTAAAGCCCAAGAGAATTAACTCCTCAAGCAAACATGATACAGCCCTGGACCATGAAACTTGAGTCTCAGGACCAGGGACTAGAGATGACTTGACGACGGGGCGGTTGGTAGCCCAACATGACCCGTCTTGGGCTCTAACCGTCTGGGCCCAATCGCTAAAGCCCAAAGTCAATACTTCTTTTTTATAAGGGTCTTGTGCATACGAAATAAGGGTGAAACTAAAGAAAGAGAATCCAAGAATACTGCAGAGCATTAAATGCTTGATAAGATGAAGAGAAAGAGGTCGCCGAAATCCTAGTACAGTCGAGCTGGCCTCATTAATTGAAGCCTCTGATCCACCCGTTGGGGCTCAGCCACGTGCCTGAGTCCCCCAAAGACGGTAGATTGCCGTTAGATCATTCAGGCACCGTTTACCAAGGGAGATACGCCATTTACTTTATATAAGGAAGGTAAGCAGCGATTCTTAAGGGCCAAGGTAACTCTCACTTAGTGCGACATACTCTCATTTATTCCGACCAACATGCACTCTTATTATATTCCGACATAATCACCATTTTATCAGTGTCCACACCACAGAGAATATTCCGGCGATCATACTCGTCGAAATAGGCTTCTCAATTTATCTCCGGCAAGTTACTTACTCTCACGCCGGAGCTTGGTCACGGATCCCCCTCCCGGGGCCCTCCATGACGAGGCTAACGATTTTCTTTTTTGCAAAAGACCAGGACTGGGACATTACAACGTCTGCGAGATCCTTCAGACGTCATCAAGGACCTGAGGATTCCACAACTAAAAAAGTTAATGTTCCAGTTCGAGAGTTCTAGCCTTCTAACAACAATATTCACTTTTAAAACCAATGCAAAGCACAGACATTAAAAAATGTTCCCTTTATAGTTTATTCAATCACCACCATCATATTATCCGCAATTTGATAATTTGCTTTTTTTTTTCAAGCAATTGTCGTTTTCCGGTGGAATCAATCTTCACCTTTGTTTCCAATGCCACAATACTTTCATATGCAAAATCCTTAAAGCCAACCTGAATCACAACTAGAATCCGTACCCAAGACCAACTTAAATCCATTCCCGAAACCCAACAAGAACCATCCCAAACGGCGACCACCACTCAACCTTGGAGTACGGCCGACGAAGCGGCTTTGTCACGTGCTTGGAGCTTAATTAAAATTTTGGAGAATAATGAAACTGGTACCTCAAAAAACTTTGAGTACTTTTAGAACCACATTACTAACTAGTTCTATACCCGTCCGGTGGACGGGCATATTAATGGTATAAAGACATATTTAAATTGTAAACAAAAACATTATTTGTTTAAAAAAGAATAAAAATTTTTGGAAGGTTTCATCAACATGGTTAATATTTGCATGCGTATTATGCCTAAAAACCGAACAAAATAAGGTAAGAGACAATATCAATAAATTACAATGCATTAAGTCTTTAAGTAGACCATTGACTACTAAAGCATAAAAACATAATTGAGTAACAAAGGACCCAATGTGTAAAACGGTTCATAAATAACTCGATGCCATATTAAACAAATGGATCATATATAAATCGCCTAAACCAAACCCTAACAAATGGTTAATATTATTATTATTATTGTTGTTGTTGCTGTTGCTGGTGCTGTTGCTGTTGCTGGTGCTGCTGCTGCTGTTGTTGTTGTACTTGAAAAACATATATACGTTTATACTGGGTAGTTTTTTTCTAATATTTATCTATAAAAAATGATAACAGTATTACAAACATTACACGCAAGTTATTGGGGTGGTTTCCGGTTTGACTGATTCGACATCGTTAGATATATATATATATATATATATATTTTATTTTGTAAAATAGCCGAAATTATTAAAACTTTTCTTTTGTTACATTCTGCAAAATAGTGTTACTTTTTTTAAAGTTTATAGATAATTAATGTATT
Organism: Helianthus annuus; assembly: GCF_002127325.2. Classification (NCBI taxonomy): domain Eukaryota; kingdom Viridiplantae; phylum Streptophyta; class Magnoliopsida; order Asterales; family Asteraceae; genus Helianthus; species Helianthus annuus. Next base: position 164,678,725 of record NC_035441.2, on the reverse strand, counting down.
TACTCAACTGAATCTATGAGAATGACTTTTTTTCTATTTTATTTACAGAAATGTTTTTTATAACTTAAAGTCTTAGATGTTTTTCTAATTTTCACAATTGTCTTTTAGTAAGTACAAAAATGTTTTTTCAATGCCCACTTTACAATGCAATGTTGTTTTAGACCAACACATCAATAACCATGTTTTACCTTTTTCAAAACTGTCTAACTTTATATATAAACACGTTACAGAAGATAAAGCAAAAATAAAATGCCACATAGCATGTAAACATCTTACAAAATATTATAGGTCGTTCATTTTGGAAAATATGAGGTTGCCAAACTTATTTTGATTTTTTTACCTCTTAACTAAGGGGATACGGTGTGGGTGAGAGATCCAGGCGGCAAACACCGCCGCCGACCAAGTTTGGTCGCGGCAAAAGTTGTAAAGCGGCGAGCCATTACCGAAGCGAGAAGAAGAAAGGAAAGAGAGAGGGGGGTATGGGGTGGGGTCCATTCCAATCTCAACCAATCACACCTTTTTCCTTTTTTTTTTTAAAATAGTTTACCACTTCACCAAGTGTTTAAACCATTGCCAACATTTTTCACCAAAGTTTAAACACTTTTGCCTAATTGACATGGCACGCTCTCATTGGTCGGTTTGCCACTTTAAAGTGTTTAACCACTCCTTATACCCTAAGTTATCTATGCATGTGAGATTTGTAGGAACTAAAATGAGGCCCATATAAAACAATATATACATGGGGGGGGATCCAATTGATAAAATCATTGGATTCAAAGTGTTGCTTCCCTTGTTGTCAAGGGTTCGAGCCCCACCAAAGGCGCATTTGGTGTGATATAAGCATTTTAAAGAAAATGAAACAATCTCCACACTTTCTCTACGTGCCTGCAACTTAAGCAAATACCTAAAATAATAAGTCATACCTTGCATGCATATACTACTAGATTGAATAGGTCATCTTCCTGCGTGAAATTGAAAGAGTTAAACATAGTTGAAAGTTGAAACAGACTGGTGACCCGATTAATATGAATAGAAATAAGTTTACCTTTGCTGCATACCTCTTGACCAAGTTGGCAGTCTTCCATGACTGCAAGATTGTTTAAAGCTGGTGCTTGCAAGTAAATTGAGCAATGCAAAGTAAACTTTGGGTTTTTCATCCGACCTCCCTCTTATATAGGAATGGCAAAGTGGCAGTTACTCGCACACGATCCTATTTTCTAGCTATAAATGTGCTTGAATAACGGTTAGTCTACGTGTTTAATTTACACTGCACCTTTTTCCACATTAATGTGTGCGGCCGATGCATTATATTTTTTTAATTATAATTTTGTTTTTGGTAGATGTTACGATAAATGTTTGTAGATATTTTTATCAGCCTTGTTTATGTTTTTTTTTTTTTAATTCATACAGGGTGCATTTTCAAACCTATGCAAAGTTTTTTTAAATTAGCACCAGCTTAAAATAATTATGCACCTTTAGATTGAAAATCAGTAGTATCAACTTAAAATATTTATGTACATTTTTGCAGGTCGTTTTTTTAAATTAGCACCAGCTTAAAATAATTATGCACCTTTTTTATTTGCAGGTCGTTTTATTAACAATTTTATGTGTTATTTACATTTTTGCAGGTTGCATTTCTGGCAGCATACTCGTCACACAGTTTCTAGCTTTTAAAGAACTTATATTTGATAAGTTAGAATGTGTGTTCTGTGTTGTAACTGCCGGTTGCAAGTTTTTTCTGGAAATGTTGTTTTTGACAACAAATAGATCGTGGCCCATTAAACTAAACCTCCCAACCGTCTTGAAACCTCCCCATTTTTTATGGCTTAAAGTCAACATCTTAATATTGGTAACTGCTGCTTCTAGAAGTAATTTTCTATTTTAAAGGGCTGATATTTGATCTCAAATTAATCTAATGGCTCAAATTTCTTGTTGTTCCCTTTGACTTTAAGGGGAACATAAGAATACATAATTATTTTCACAACGCAATGCACTAAGAACCGTATTGTACATTCCATCAACAAAAAATAAAGTGGAGGGATTTAAAATGAAAGGTGACGAAGTTTAGGGCAAATACAACATCTACAATCAACGGTGAATTGGTATCAATAAAACCGATATCTTGAAGGTGGCTAATGACAAGTAGCGACTGTAAATTGACTCATCGTTTGTTCATATGCATGGTGGCTTGGGGTGTTCTAAGAAATTATCTGAAATGGGCGACGGTGCCCAAAATGATTCAAGAGACACGGGTTTCGAAATTGACCAAGACATCCGAGTGCAACGATTATACACCAAGTGCTTCGGATGCATATATTGTCACATTGACGTCAACATGGAAGATGTCGAGCTAAAGCTACAAGAACCATAACACGCACTCGGGAGGAATAAATGGAAACAAAAAACATCATTAACTTTACATGAATATGCACATATGTATATTAATGGAAACTATGCATACACTATTTTTTTGAAGCGTGCATAAAAAAAACAATTCAAATAGAATCAAATAATTCACATTTGTATAATTTAAAATACACATGTGCATTTCATTTGAAATTGTCTGCCCTACTTTTTAACCTGTATAATTTGTTTGTTTAAATCGAGGTAGGCTGCCAAATTTTCCTCAACATAAAAACTTAGACTACTCGGTGTGAGGCTCGTCCTCAGGGTGTCCTGGTGCGGCGACGGGCCGGAACACCACCCCCGGGTCGTCCCCATCACGAATGTCATGGGCTAGACGATAAAGACGGGCCTCACTTCTTTATCCATCACACAACTATACATACATACATACATACATACATACATACATACATACATACATACATACATACATACATACATACATACATACATACATACATACATACATACATACATACATACATACATACATACATACATACATACATACATACATACATACATACATACATACATACATACATACATACATACATACATACATACATACATACATACATACATACATACATACATACATACATACATACATACATACATACATACATACATACATACATACATACATACATACATACATACATATAAAGGGGCTCATACCCTACACCCAAGGCCCATTCCTTTCCCACACCCGCTTACAGGGGCGCATACGTGGCGGGTCATCCTTTGAGACTACCCTCCTCCACACCCCATTGTCTTACTACACCTGACAAACTCGATTACTCATGAAAGGTACAAGCCTTGATGGATATTATATATTCGGCATAGTGATCTAAACATGTGTAAAGTGACTTGAGCATGTATATTAATTAAACAAACTTTCCAATGGCAAAAGAGACACTTTGGTGACCTTTAAATTGTAGAGACCAACTACAAACAAATTCAAGTTGCAGTAGTGTGTCTAATCTGAAGTGTTATAAACTGATATACATGACAAATGATCAATCATCAATATAAAATCTAATATTAGAAGTTACAACTCACCTGCCGATGTCCACATGTACCAAAGTGTGGAGTGACAATAGTATTATAGACTTATAGTTTACAACTATACTAATCTAGCAATTTATTTTCAGTAGATTAAGATTATAATTTAGGATTGTAATGTTTAAATAGAATAAGATTTTCACAAATGGGGTGTGAAAAGAAACTAGATAATGAACCTCATTTGCTAATTTGTTTCCCATCACATCATCAACACCGATAAATGGCAACAATAAAGTGTTGCTTTCACGGCTAGTATAAAACACATTCATCCAATGCTTAGACCGTCTGCTGTGCCTCCCGCTGTCACGTCGTCGTTTGTTATAAACTGATATACATGACAAATGATCAATATAAAACCTAATACTAGAAGTTACAACTCACCTGTCGATGTCCACATGTACCAAAGTGTAGAGTGACAATAGTATTATAGACTTGTAGTTTACAACTATACTAATCCAGCAATTTGTTTTCAGTAGATTAAAATTGTAATTTAGGATTGTAATGTTTAAATAGGATAAGATTATCACAAATGAGGATTGAAAAGAATATAGATAACGAACCTCATTTGCTATGTTGTTTCCCATCACATCACATCAACACCGATAAATGGTAACAATAAAGTGTTGATTGAAAACCCTAATTAAATCCTATAAATAATTTTGTAAGTAGGCCTATGTTGTTTGTATAGACATTTCCTATTAATTATATATATATATATATATATCATTTTTTTTAAATAATATGCCATTTGAAATATCAGGCCTTGGCTTGGCTGGTGGTCCTTCCCGCCCACCTAAGGGCCACCCCTGATTCCCATGTTAGAGTTGACGATTGAGACCGAATTCAAACCCATAGAAACCCAAACAATTTAACCTCCTCTATAATCCCCCCTACTCTAGCTATATGCCAAGTGAAGCTACCGTAAATTCTTTACGTGTTCAAGGTATTTTAAGTGTAGAGTCTGGTGTGGGCCCTCAAACATAAGCTTTCGAAGGAACACAACTTCAAAACGAAAAAGACCTCGTGTGCCCCAGCTAAGAGACACGTGAGGCTTCCCACGTGTAACAAACCACCCGTTACTTGAAAAAAATAATTTATATTTACACAATTGAATTAAATATTTGGAATCCGTATCCACCCTATATATAAATACCACCGTTTGGTTTGGCCACCTTCATCATCACACTCTCCCTTTGATCCAAAAATGGTTGGGTGGGCTATAGCTGTGCACGGCGGTGCCGGTGTTGACCCTAACCTTCCAACAGAACGTCAAGAACTCGCCAAACAACTCCTCACTCGGTGCCTCAATCTCGGTATCACTGCTCTTCGATCCTCCGTTTCCGCCATTGATGTCGTTGAACTCATTGTATGAATCCCTATCCTTCTCTTTATGTATAATATAATACACTCACAGAGGGTCCGCTGACACTCTGGTCACACCACTATATGTTACATTTTAAATATAAAATCCGAACTTTAAAAAAAACATGAGACGGAACCTTAGTTATGATCGATATAGAAAACAACCTTGTGGATATGATCGGGTGGTTTTACTGGTTACATCCAAAAATTGATGTTAGAGAAAAAACAACCTTATGATTATGATTGACCCTTGTTATGAGGACACTTAGAGATTTATTCAGATTAGTGGTTAATATTAACAACGGTGGTAGGTTCGTGAATTGGAGACGGACCCGATATTCAACTCGGGTCGTGGATCAGCACTGACGGAGGATGGGACGGTGGAGATGGAAGCGAGCATAATGGATGGTCCGGGGCGGAGATGTGGTGCGGTTTCTGGAGTGAGCACCGTTAAGAACCCCGTTTCGCTGGCTCGCCTTGTGATGGAGAAATCACCACACTCGTATCTGGCCTTTTCTGGCGCTGAAGATTTCGCCGAACAAATGGCGCATGCATTAATTATTTACTCGTCTGGTTGTGTTATAACTTGTAAACCACTAATTGTATTAGTTGGTTGATGTGTTTATTTGTATTTGAAGGGTGTGGAAAGAGAAGAGAATGGGTATTTTGTCACTGAAGATAATAAGGGGATGCTCAAAATAGCCCAGGAAGCTAACTCCATTGTGGTATGAGGATAGCTATTAAAAGAATTAATCCTTCTAGAGACATGGGTTACGTTTAAAACAACCTACCTAATTATAAATTGGAAAATTAACAATATGGTTATCTTATGACCAATGAATTTTACAAAATAGTCTTGAATTTAAAAAATTTCTAATCAACCACAAGTGTTTTTTGGCCCAAAAAAAATTTATCTTTGGAACATCAGATCTCAAGAAGATTTCCATCTCGCCATCGGGTCAAAATTTGTTGCTCTAAGTAGAAGCTTCTGGCTTGATGGTAGTATAACTAAAAACAAGAAAAGTAAAATGATATTTTCCTAAAAGAAAAAAAAAATTATGACTATTTTGTCAAACATAAAAACAGTCTTTTCAAACTTATGGGTATACTATATTGGTCATTTTGTTAATTCCCCCTATAGATATGTTACGTATGATCGATGAGCATTGTCTTTGTGTGTGCAACCAAACCACAGTTTGATTATCGGATCCCGACCAACGGATTCGAATCATGTGGAGTTGGGGTGGAGAGCCCAATTCGCATGAACGGTCTTCCCATCAGCGTGTACGCACCCGAGACTGTAGGGTGCGTGGTAGTCGACAGCCAAGGGCGTTGCGCAGCGGCAACATCCACAGGAGGGCTGATGAACAAGAGGAGCGGGAGAATTGGTGATTCTCCATTAATCGGAGCAGGGACGTACGCATGCAATATCTGTGCGGTATCTTGCACGGGTGAAGGTGAGGCCATAATCCGTGGAACCCTTGCACGAGAAGTGGCGGCGGTTATGGAGTACAAGGGGTTGGGTTTACAGGAGGCAGTGGATTTTGTGATCAAAGAGAGGCTAGATGAAGGGCAAGCAGGGCTGATAGCAGTGTCTAACACGGGTGAAGTGGCTTGTGGATTTAACTGTGTAGGTATGTTTAGAGGGTGCGCCACTGAAGATGGGTTCATGGAGGTTGCTATATGGGAGTGATGTGATCACACCACATGCACCGCGTTAACTTTGTAGATAACTATAATAAGTTGCAGCTTCTATACTTCACTACCTTGTTTAATCTATGTTGGACCTTTTAAAGTTGTTTATTTTATTTTATTTTATGTTTATTTCATTGTTTATGTTAGCATTTGTTTGGTGCAATAAATGACAATGAAATTAATAGGTCGGTTGTACAATATTTATATATAGTAAATTGAATTAAAATTATGTTTAAGAGTTAAGACTCCGTATTGGAATAAAAGTATTTTAAGAAACAGTATATTTGTTCTAGTATCCACGATGTAAAACTTTGGAAATCATTACATCTTTGTATTTGCAATAACAAATCTATTTTTATACTAAACCTATTTTAATTTCGTATTATTCAAAATAATAAAAATATTTTTAAAATATACTAAAGTACGCTATTTTTGCTAACAATTTGAATTTAAAAAAAAAAATGAACATTGAATAAAGTATAAACTATATAAGGTAAACATTACATAAATTAAATATATAAAAAAGAAAAATTACAACTTGATCTAAAACTCAAAATATGCCATAACTCATATATAACACATGGTTTTTCATAGGCTGCAAGTTGTTGCTTCATGTGGCTTGTATCGATGGACATGATAGCTTGATCATCCATTTCATTCCTTTCGCATTCCAATTGAAGGATATTTTTAATTTGGAATGGTGGAAAACAAAGTTTCTATGCAGGATTTGGTTTGGGTTTCAGTTTTTATAGGAGGTGCTATCTTTTAGCAATTACAGAATCAATATCCTTCACTTTACTTTTCACCATCTTTGTTTCTTCAGATCCTGTCAGAACATCACTTGCTCCAGCTCCACAACTCTGTTTCGATGACTTATTTTCATCACCGCTCCCCTCCGTTGTATCACCGTCAACCGGATCTCCCCCGTCACCTCAACCAGCGTCAGATCTGTCTCTATCAATAGGTTACACCAGAATCGAAATCTCCGACCATCTAACTTTCCCCATCACAATCGAAATCCCCGACCACCTAATTTTCCCCATCACAATCGGCGAGAGTGGGAAACTTGAGGCCTACCGAAAAAACTTGAGGGGAGGAGATGAAGTCTAGGCGGTGCCTTGGGTAGTGGTCGGAATTGGTAGAATTCATCGGTAGAAAAGGAGCTGGTCGATGATTTGTTTGTGGAGAATGGCCATGGGGTGTGGGGGTAGGGGTGGGTGGTAGTTTGATGACGGTGGTGGGCAGAATGGGTTGTAGAGGTGGTCATCGTTCAGGTATGTGTGTGTGGTGGTGGGAGATGTTGAAGATGAATGAAGTGGAGAGGGTGTGGAGACGGAGCAGGTGATGTTCAGGCTGGATCTGGATTTGAAGAAACTGAAAGATTAAAGAATAGCAGATAGATGAAGTTGTTAACCATCATTGTTTTGGTGAGTTGAAGGTGGAAGTTGTGAAAATACTAGTACTGTTTTGACAATTTTTAAACTAAGTGACTGTAATAGTTATTTTCAACAAACCAAAGGGACGGAAAGCGTAATTAACTCTTTATTTATTTATATTGTAGTTTTAATAATAAGGGCATTATGATCATTTTAAATAAACTAACAAAATAACTGGATGTCGTTGGTGAGGGTAGACTGTAATTGTTACAAAAAAGAAAGTATAGGGACTGTTTTAGCAATTTTTAAACTAAAGGAATGTAATTATTATTTTTCAACAAACTACAGGAATGAAAAACGCAATTGACTCATTTAAATATCTTTTCTTCCACCACATAGCCTCAGTTTTTGCACGCTGTATGATTCTAATTCAACATACATATTCTCATGGTTGTAAAAATCCCGACAAGTCTTCGATTAGTCACTGATTATTACTAATCGGTGGTTCATGGACTAACGGTCGATTAATCGCTAGGCGGCCGATGGTGGTCCTATTCTTGCCAGATTTTGGCCAAATTTCGACCAAATCTTATAAATCCCCGCCAATTAGTTAAAACAAATGGGTCAATGAGGAGTTAAAATATGTTACCTTTAATAAACTACATATAAAAATGTGTGTGTATATATAACTAAAAATTACATATAAAAATCACTATCCGATTTATTCCAATTAATCTCTATTAGTCAATCGCTAGTTGGTACCCCACCGACCGACTAGCGCCTAGCGATTCCTAAAACACTGCTTGAGAGATAAATTTTAACACATGCTTAGAAATTATAATCTCGAGGAGTACATTAGAAAATCAAACCACGCATTAAAGTCATCTTATAGTTGAAAGTGAGAAGTTAAGTGATTGAGGCCCATTATACTAAGAAAGAAGTTAGGGACCTGCCGACCTGGGTAATCTTAGTGAAGTGAATAAGTGACCGCTACATACTAAAGTGATCATAATTATCTTAGTGAAGTGAATAGGTGACCGCTACATACTAAATGTTTGTACCGGTGATCTCTAATGTGTTGTAAAGTGAAGCTTAATAAAGAACAACTTTTTGATGAATTATCAAGGACAAACCAAAGGTGCATTCCATAACACCACCAATACAACTTTAAATCCTTTGTTCATGGGAGTTTTTCCGCTTTCTTACTCATATCACAAATTAATTTTAAAACAACCATCCAAAAAAAACCATAAGTAAAACTTTTCTTAGAATTAAAAGGAACGTGTTCATATTCTTTAAGCCTCGCAGGCTAGCCTGATAAAGAAAATGTATGTCATTCCTGTCTGACTTTAGTCTTCTGTGTTGATCGGTTCTGTTTAAACATAAGAGGAAAACATGAAAACATACCTGTTACAGCAGACAGTGCAGTGGAGAATCCAGTTAGAGAAGATGACATCGAGTTTGACATAGTTGTCAGTGTGATCTGGTTCCTCCTTAGGATGCTGACTGATGATGGTGATGATTAAACCGAATAGGGGATTCGGTTAGGAGAAGAGGTCGATGATGATGATGTTATGATTATAGGGTATGTCTAATTGTGTAATTGTGTAACCCCTTAACCTCTACATAAGTCTCCTTATATAAGCACCCAGGAGGAAAACCTAATTAGTTAATAAGGGTAATATGGTCCATCAACAATTACCAACTAATTATTTAATAGGTTATTATATATTTTGATCTATATTATGTAAATGATTATAATGGCTACTAGATTAAATATTAAACATAATATATTTAATCTTACATTCTCCTATTTAGCCGAGTAATCATTTACCATGAGTATTAGATAAGCCTGATCAGGAGTTAATACTCATTTTAGCCTTAAACAAGTACTATAGCAGAGAAATACAGCCGTTGAATCATTATGCGACTCAGGACCTCCATTAGTCATACTATAGCCTTAATTTAAAACCTAATCGTTATGATCAAAATACGCATAAGCCCTTTGTTTGATTTGTAACTTTATTTGTCTATATGCCATTATACCGGTTGAACATATTCTAAGAGACATACAAAATCAAACTGAGAAAATTTCATTAATCATAAAACATAAGCTAGTACAATATGCTTAAATAAGGTCTTTACTAAATCCCATATTCCGAACATGTTCTTCGTAAACCTTAGGAGGGAGACCTTTAGTCATCGGATCCGCAAGCATATCTTTAGTACTAATATACTCGATACAAAGATTATTTTCCTCAACTCGTTCACGTACGAACAGATATTTTGTATCGAGATATAAACCAGCTCCAGTCGAACTGTTACTGTTCGAGAAACTAACGGTATCTGAATTATCACAGTAAAGCTTCAATGGTCTAGAAATGGCATTAACGATTTTGAGTCCAGTGATCAGATTTCTAAGCAACATTCCATGACAGGTTGCGTTATAAACAACAATGTACTCTGCCATCATTGTGGAAGTTGTGGTCAACTGTTGTTTATGACTCCTCCAAGAGATAGGGCCGCCTGCTAACATAAAGATATAGCCCAAAGTGGATTCTTGTCATCTTTGCATTTGGCAAAGTCAGAATCAGAATAGCCCACCACTTCTAAATGATCACTTCTTCTATAAGTCAGTTTATAGTCTTTCGTCCCTTGTAGATATCGTAGCACCTTCTTAGCTGCTTTCCAGTGATCTAGGCCAGGATTAGTCTGATAACAGCCTAGCATTCCAGCAATATAAGCGATATCTGGGCGAGTACAGACTTGAGCATACATCAGGCTCCCGACTACTGACGCGTAAGGTATCTGGCTCATTTGCTCCTTCTCAACCTCTGTTGTCGGACACTGGAGTGAACCGAAAACATCTCCCTTAACTACTAGAGCGACGGAGGGTTTGCACTGTTGCATGTTGTAACGTGTAAGGACACGATCTATGTAAGCCTTTTGAGACAATCCTAAGATCCCTTTGTGTTTATCTCGGTGAATTTCGATGCCACGTAAGAAGCATCTCCGAGATCCTTCATGTCGAAGTTATGCGAGAGTAACCGCTTCGACTCATGCAACATGTCTAAACTATTACTTTCCAATAGAATATCATCTACGTAAAGGACAAGTATAAAAAAGTTGCTCCCACTCATCTTGAGGTATGTGCATTGATCCACTTGATTCTTCATAAAACCTTGTTTCTCCATGACTTCATCAAACTTGAGGTACCACTGACGTGATGCTTGTTTTAACCCGTAAATGGATTTCTTCAACTTACAGACTAGATGCTCCTAACCTTCAGGTTTAAAGCCTTCGGGTTATTTCATGTAAACATCTTCGTCTGAGTCTCCGTTAAGGAAAGCGGTTTTAACGTCCATCTGATGCAGCTCTAAACCAAAATGAGCTACTAGGGCCATGACGATCCTTAATGAATCTATACGAGAGACAGGTGAAAATGTCTCTTGATAATCAATTCCCTCTTTCTGAGTGTAGCCCTTTGTAACCAATCTCGCTTTGTAGCGTTCAACGTTCCCATTCGGATCCAGTTTTCTTTTGAACACCCATTTGCATCCTACGGGTTTGACACCATTGGGTAATTCTACCAAATCCCAAACGTCATTTTTCTTCATGGATTCAAGCTCATCAATCATTGCTTTATTCCATTCAGAAGACTGATCACTGCTAACGGCTTCATTGTAAGAGATAGGATCATTGAGCTTTCCGGGATCCATTTCAGTCAGGTAGGTAACATAATCATCCCAATTAGTAGGCCTTCTTTGCCTAGATGACCTCCTGAATGGATTATTGGGTTCAGCGTTGTCTTGGTGTGGAGCATTTGATGTGCCTTCGTCATGAGGAATAATGGGTTCTGATTGTGGAGGTGAATTTGGAGCAGTTGGTGCAGTAGCTTCAGGTGCAGTAGTTGCATTGGGTACAAGAGGAGTAATCGGAGTAATGGCAAGCGACGAGTCTCCCCCCCCCCCGCGTCTTGTACTTCTTGCAATTCTTCGTAAGGGTTGGTACTGCTCCCACTGACCTTGAAATCCTCCAGGAACGCAGCACGCTTGGTTTCAACAATACGGGTGACATGGGAAGGACAATAGAAACGATAACCCTTTGAATTATCAGGATACCCGATGAAGAAACAGGTAACTGTTTTAGGGTCAAGTTTCCTTAGGAAAGGATTGTAAAGTTTTGCTTCAGCAATGCAGCCCTATACTTTCATATATTTAAGACTCGGTTTCCTTCCTGTCCAAAGTTCATAAGGAGTTTTAGGGACAGACTTAGAAGGAACTCTATTGAGTATATGAACAGCTGCTTTTAACGCTTCAGTCCAGAGGAATAATGGTAAATTAGTGTTGGCTAACATACTGCGCACCATGTTCATAAGGGTACGGTTTCTTCTTTCAGCGACACCGTTCTGCTGAGGTGTACCAGGCATGGTGTATTGGTTCACAATCTACTGGCCCTTACAAAACTCATAAAATGGACCAGGAGCTTGACCCACATCAGTATGTCTTCCATAATATTCACCGCTTCTATCTGATCTCACAACTTTAATCTGACGATCTAATTGCTTTTCAACTTCAGCCTTATAATCTTTAAAAGTTGTTAGAGATTCAGATTTCTCCTTAATAAGATACAAGTACATGTAACGAGAATAATCATCAATAAAAGTGATAAATGAAGTATGTTCTGTTATGCCAGTGATTTGGTAAGGACCACTAATGTCAGTATGAATGGGTTCTAATAAATTAGAGCTCCTAGTGGCACCTTTCTTATTCGCTAATGTCATCTTACCTTTAAGACATTTGACACATATTCCAAAATCAGAGAAATCAAGAGGAGGTAAGACTTCATCCTTTACAAAATGATTTAATCGTTCTTTTGAGATGTGGCCTAAACGTTGATGCCACAACATGGACGAAGTCTCTAGGTCTCGTTTCTCTTTCATCTTTGTGAGTGATTCATTAATGTTATATGACAACAAAGATTTGGAAAAGCCATCATCCAGTTCTAATCTATAGAGACCACCATCCAGAATACCAGTACCATAAAGAACAGAATCATAGAGGATAGAGAGTTTGCGATGACCATGGGAAACAATAAAACCGTCCATGTCTAACTTTGGTCCTGATACAAGGTTCCGAGTTACCTCAGGAACATATAAGGTATCATAAACTTTAATAAATAAACCAGTTTTCATAAATAATTGTAATGTTCCAATGGCCTTCACTTCTAATTCTCGATCATCCCCAACCTTAAGCGTTCTTTGGTTTCTTTCCAGCTTCCGGATTGTAAGGAATCCCTGAGTTGAATTGGTAACATGAACCATAGAACCAGAATCAAACCACCAAGAATTAGAAGGAACACTTAAATTATAGGACGCAAGTATCATAAATAATCGTTACCTTTCTTAGCCAGCCACTCCTTAAAATCAGGGCACTCCTTCTGCATATGTCCTGTCTTTTTACAGAACTTGCAGTGGATTCTGCCTAAGGAGTTCTTAGAGCTGGATGGTGCACTTGTATTAGGATTAGGCCTTTGGACTTTTGAAGCATCCTTCCTCTGATGATTGTTCTTCCTCTTCTTAGAGTTTGAGGTAGTGAAGTTAGCAACATCGGTAGTGCGATCCATCCTCATACGCTCTTCCTCCTGTACGCACATGGCGACCAGCTCACTCATCGTCCATTTGTCCTTCTGAGTGTTGTAATTGATCTTGAATGCTTCAAAGGAGGAAGGAAGCGAAGTAATGATGAAATGAACGAGAAAACCATCACTGATTTCCATTTCCAGTCCCTTCAGCTTATTGGCCATGTCATTCATCATCATGATGTGCTCGCGAATGCCGCTCCTCCCATCATACTTAGTCGTCACCAGCTTGAGAATGAGAGTACTAGCATGTGCTTTAGACGTCCCCTTGAACTGCGCCTCCACAGAAGCCAGGTAGGTTTTAGCATCTTCAGAATCAGGAATAGCTCCTCTGATTGCATTGCTGATGGACTGCTTCATAAACATGAGAGACATGCGGTTACACCTAGTCCACTTTTCATGAGTCAACTGCTCAGCAGCAGTGCTTTGAGTAGTAAGGTCCACTGGCTTATTCTCTCTTAAGACATAATCGAAATCCAGCAGCCCAAGAGTAAGCATGAGAGTATCCTTCCATGCAGCAAAGTTATCACCAGCCAAAGGTGGAATCCCGCAATTAGGCGCTGATAGTGGAAATAAGATGAGCAAGTTATGATACTAAGGAAGAAGTTCTAATGTGATCTAAAGGGCACGTTAAACTAAGGCAGGCATAAATAATGACCATTTTACATTATGAAGCTGTGATATTGTCTATTACTAACATCAAAATAATAGACTTAGTTAAAAAAAATCTACTTAAATAAAGACAAATCAGCTTTGGCCAGATATTAAGACATTCATGTTTATGATGCACACTCAACATAGCTTTCGTAATACTTGAACGATAAGTAGATGTATCAAGTCAGCTTTGGCCAGAAATGATACATCAAAACTCATTCAAGTTAAGCCATTTTGGTTTTGTAAGACATTATCTGATTCTGATTAGTTAACTAAGTAATTACAAAACCAATTATTTAATAGCAAACCCCCGAGCCAAATTTTTGGTTCACATTAACTGCCATATTTTATGAACACTCATGATTTCGGATGAATCATGTCTTGGATTCATCCGAGATGAATGATTTCGAATCATTTCGGATTATCCGAAATGGATGATTTCGAATGATCTCGGATGCGTTCAAGGCGCGTAAGTCGGATGATTTCGGATGCATTTCGGATGATTTCGGATGTGTCTGAGACGAATGATTCCGGATGAAATATGTCTTGGAATCATCCGAAATGGTTGATGCTTAGTCCGAAATGATCCGTGATGGTCCATAATGATCAGGAAGATGTTGATCCGTAATGGACGCTTAGTCCGAAATGAGATCCGAAATGATCATCCGTAATGTGTTCAGCAAGCTGTTACAGCTGTTAATGTGAAATCATAACTGAAAATTTGAAATCTTAGGAATTGTGATAGAGTTTCCTGTTTTAACATTGATCTAATTTCATCAGAAAATTTCGAAAATCATAATCTGTTTATCCTTTTAACAGATTTCGAAAATTCTCATTAGACAAAATAGATCAAAATTAGGAAAAACATTCGACAATTAAGATCATATTCCAAACATAAAGGAAATTTTGAATTTTAACTAAGAACATGATGAACCCTAAAAAATTAACCCTAACCCTATATCCGAAATCTGGAAATTTATCAATCATTTAATCAATTCTTGAACATTATGATTTCGGAACAGTAATATTTGATGAAAACATATGATCCGAGATGGGTTCTCGGATGAAAAACCGAAAATTATTTAGGGTTTTTAAATCCTGTTTTCCAGTTTTATTCCAGATTTATGGATACAAAACATAACCGACTAATCAACATATGCTCTGATACCACATGTTGATCGGTTCTGTTTAAACATAAGAGGAAAACATGAAAACATTCCTGTTACAGCAGGCAGTGTAGTGGAGAATCCAGTAAGAGAAGATGACATCAAGTTCGACATAGTTGTCAGTGTGATCTGGTTCCTCCTTAGGATGCTGACTGATGATGGTGATGATTAAACCGAATAGGGGATTCGGTTAGGAGAAGAGGTCGATGATGATGATGTTATGATTATAGGGTATGTCTAATTGTGTAATTGTGTGACCCCTTAACCTCTACATAAGTCTCCTTATATAAGCACCCAGGAGGAAACCTAATTAGTTAATAAGGGTAATATGGTCCATCAACAATTACCAACTAATTATTTAATAGGTTATTATATATTTTGATCTATATTATGTAAATGTTTATAATGGCTACTAGATTAAATATTAAACATAATATATTTAATCTTACATTCTGCCCAAAATTCTATTGAGCGAATTGTGAACAAAGGCAAAACCGATCAAAAGGGAGAAATATGAAGCGTTGATTCTTCAGGCTTAGTTGTGGCCGGAATTTGGCTGGAAGGTAGCCGGAAACCCTTTTTGGCCAAAATTTTGCTAGAAGAGTGCTTGAAGTCGCCTGCGCCTAACACCAAGCGCGCACCTGAATGCCGTTTTTTTTTTTTGAAAAAGACTCAGATCGGCGCTTAAGACTCCACCAGGCGGTTCCGTCGCGCCTCGTTGCGCCTGTGCGCCTAGGCGCGCGCCTAGCTCGCTTTTGACAACATAGTTACATACCATGAGCGCTATTGAATGGTTATGGTTTCAATGGTGGGCATTAACGAGATCTGTGTGTGTGTGTGTGAAGGAGGCACTATTAAAATACATGGGGTTTATCACATTTTTGGTTGTTAAGAGGGGGAAGGGGGCGCTATTGCTGAGGTGGCACAATGGAGCCCCTAGAGGCTCCATTTCATACCCTTCAGCCTAATAATATGTTAAGGTTGGGGGTGTAGGATTTAAGGCGCCACATAGACAAAGAGGGCTTTCAAGCACTCATGCTTGACCATTGTGTGGAATAAAGCCTCCAAATCATTTATTAATTTCATTTAATTTTATATCTATTTATTTCTTTAATTTTAAAAATTTTATTAAAGTTAAATAAAATTTACATACCTAAAACAAAAAATACATGATTAAAATAAAATTACATTACTTAAACAAAAATAGATGATTAAAAAAATTACGTGACTAAAAATAAAAGATATCTAATTACAATAAGATTACATTAGAAACGGCTTAATTTGAATAAAAACTACTTAATTATGATGGTTATCCTACTGGTCATGGTGTAACGCCCCGCGTTTTCATACTCTCAATATTTAGAAACCATCGTTTGTAAAACTATTTTTGGAAACTTTGTATTCTTGTAATCGTTCTTTCCTTGTAATCATTGTAAATCCGAGACTTGGATCATAAATAAAATTCGTATTTCTTTAAATTCACCATCTACATATTCATACATGTTCATACGTTCGAATTCATTGTACATCGAATCCTTATTTGTAATTCATACTTATACGATACTTATTCACGATGCATGTCCATGCTTGTCCTTAAATTGTTGATACCTAAAAACCCCTAATAATATGCTTATTTATACAACGGTTAATCATCTAATATGTGACATATACTTGTCACTTACAAACATGTTACATACTTGTACATTACACTTTTTACCTAGTTAAATCATGTTTTATTTCATATTTCACCTTGTTACAAGTTAGGGGAAACATTGTTGCATACTATTACACAACTTAACTAACAAAATTACTCATTATAATGTCTTAAAAAAATAAAAAAATAAAGAAATATGGCAGCCCCAATTCAGCAAAATTCAGCCCCATATAGTTGGGTTTTGTGGGCTAGTTTCAAGGTGTAACCCCTTCTAAACACTTCCAAAGCCCAACCCATTGAAACCCTAATCCTTCCCCCTATAAATACCACTTATAACCAGCCTCTCTACCACTTTTGCAACACTAAAAACTCTCAAAACATCCTCCAAACCGTAGCTGAAAGCAAAGGTTCGAGCAGATTGACACCCCTTCACGAAAATGAGCATAACTCACTCATTTCTTAACGAAATCACTTGATTCTTTTTCCTACTTACTTGGATAATCATGGGGTTCGATTCCTAGACTTCTCCTTGGAGAAATCAGACCTGGAAATGCCCCGAAATCGTCCATAAACTTTCTGTTTGTTTTTATGTTCATCAAAAACTTGTTTAAACCTATGTAACTTGTGTTCAACACATCTCATACCTATGTCCTAATGCTTACAACTTATCCCATGGTTGGTTAAGCTTAAAAACAAGGTTGAGACATTTAAAATCAGAGGATTAAACCTCATAAACTTGGTGTTTTGTCTAGGGTTTCAACCCACAAATCATGTCAAGCTTAGGTCTTGATGAATGAGTGATTAGGGAACAACTTGGGTTGTCCTACATACAATCCTCACGTGGTTTGATGATTTCTCTATAGTTAGGTTGTTTATGTTATTGTGCAAATCCTAGTTCGTGACCCTCCTTGGTTGTTGTTACACCAAGTGAAGTGGTGAACATTCAAGGGGTTCCTAAATGGAAGCATGTCCTTCCTACCCCATACATGACATCTATGATAACACGAGGTGCCTAAATGAAGATTCTAATCTTCTACCTCCTACTTGAATTATTGGACTAAATAATATGTAGTACTTAACCTAGATATATATATACACTCATTCGAACCTTTGATGTTGAACTCATGTTTATATGTTAAAGTAGTAGAACATCACCTAAGACCTAAACCTTGTTGTGATTCTTATGGGTGTTCAACTCATGAAAACATTATCATAACCCTTGTGGTTACCAAGTGTCATACAAGTGTTAAGTGTTGAAGATGATTATTTTCACATGCTATTCACATATCTTACTTTTTATGTTGTTTTGCGTGCCGAATCTCGACTCTAAGCATACTTGAACTTTAACCCTACACATTCAATCTTCCAACCTCATCAACTCATCAATAATTGGATAATTGGAAAGCATATGCAAACTTTGTGAGTATACTCGTATTCCCCCTTTTTACTTTTATCACTTTTGGGGTGTAACATGTTTATCTATCAACAAACTTACACATGAACTTTTGCTTAAACACATGAACATTCCTATAACATGCTTGTATACGTGATGGCTTGATGCTTTAAACTTGGATTTATCTTATGTGTTGAATTTATCATTAACTTCGTACGAGCCAAACCGTGACATATGTAGCGCTATAGGATTAACGACCCGCCCCTTTATCTCGGTTATGTCATGAGCATATTGCGTTTCCTTGGTTTGATATGTTAGACACATACCATATTTAAAGGCTTATCTTGAATCACATGCTTGCTATGAGGAATTGTTCAAAACTTATCTTTTGCTATGTACGTATCAAACTTGTATACTCGCCTTTGCTTTTGCATTGAACTTTATTTTAACATGTTACAGGTGGATGTTGACGATGCATGGAATCTAGTAGGATGCTTAGATACCCACTTAGAAAGAATTGTATTTGTATTGTATCATTTTATTATTCACGTTGTTGTACTTTGTTTCAAAACCTTGTACTTGATTCTTTAGAAATGAAATGAAATGATTATTTAAATACTTGTCACAATTATTAGCGTTATGATGTCTCGAGCAATCTTCACACTTCGTCTCATCCCGATGTTTCCGCCATTGGTTGGGGTGTGACAGATTGGTATCAGAGCCATAACTATAGGGAATTAGGAAAAGTAGGAATGCTTTCACCTAGTCTATAGTTTTAGAGCCTTATTCGTATGCTTTGCTTGGGCTACTACATGATACTTTATTTGTTACTTATTTATGCTCTTTTAAACATGTATGTTACTCATGTGTAATATTTGACATGTTATTCTTACGCATTTAAGCTTGTTTTATTATGTGTTAACACTTGTTTCGTTGTTCGATTCTTTATGTGTTATTCTTGACATATTTCTCTATGTGTTAATACTTGTTTTATCATTTCATTATTTAAGTACCATTCTTGATATGCTTTCCTATGTGTTTACACTTGTTTGTGTATCTCCTTCAACATACACTTCCCTCATGCATTTTACTCGATTATTCTAAATCCGACAACACTCATATTGTACAAATGAGACGAATTCACCAAAATAGGCGTGAAACCCACAATTTGGTGAACGACTCTCAATCTACCTATTCTTTTTTTTTACACGAGATATCGCCATTAAGCTAGGAGTGAAATCCACATCTTAATGGTAAATCTCAAATTTCAAATTCTAGTGGACCCTCGTCAACACGTCGAAATTAAATTTTGACCCGATGAGTACCAACCACACTTAGGATACGGAATCGTCAAGTTAGGGGTGAAACCCGCACCTTGTCGACTAGTTCCACTCCTTGGCATTTTTTTTTCATAAATCCCGCCAAGTCTCGAAATTTCGATTGATTTGGGACATGTAGTAACCGGAAGGGTAAATACCGTTAACCGACTTGTCGGCGAGAGTATTTTACCTATTAGGCCAAAGCATGCTCCTCAAATTCAAAAGACTTTTCGACCACTTTGGTTAGTCAAAGTTCCGTTTTGGAACACTCCAAACTTTGGTCAAACATGTGTTTCTATTGTTCATTTTATACGGTGCAATCTTTCAACCTCGAGTTTACCTTTGATTTCTCTTTTCACACGCACAACATATCGAACCTTTTCGATACATTTATATATGCATGATTTTCATATAATTTAAATTCATATTCCTTGTAACAACTAGTGGAGGGGTATCTTGGAGTGATTTCCTTACCTTGACGATTAACTCCACTCCCCTTTTCTTAAAAACGACCTCACCAACGAGTTAGGGGTGATTCCCTTACCTAGGTGATCGTTACCAAAACGTCTCTTCAAAATATTTTATTATGCAAACTCGATCATATTTTATACCCAAATTGTTTATCATTATTCAAAATACCCACTCATACCGATTTCAAAATACATTGTTTTATCAAACGTACATCTTATTCTACAACCTGTTTTCACTCAACTCATATACACGAGATTCTTAATTATGTCTTAAAACGTTTTATTACTCGAACTCCAAAACCTTACGAAATGCTACCTATCAATTAAATCGGTCCAACGAAACTCTTGCCCATGAACTTCATATTCGACTTAATCACTAAAACTTGCTCACATTATATCGTCATACTAGAGACTTCCATTCTTAATTGAAACCAAACCAACCTTTCTCAATTACTTATAGGATCTTATAGATATTATGAGATCGTTTTACCAAAGAATATTTCCAACATCAACGAACCATTTGTCAAAACCCTTTAAAATGAACACTAAGACCTTTGATAAACCCCTTTTCCAAGGATCGACGTATTCACAAAAACTCCAAAATTTCTTGTTTTGATGAAACGAACTTACTTTTTCGAAGACCTTTTCCTACACCTATTTTCCAAAACACGTGGGCAAGAAGACTTCATGGGGGCCGACCATCTTCGGATTTCGTACACTCTTTTAAAACAAAGGTAGCATTTCCATTCATTACAAAATACGATATGCATGACCAATAAGTACTTTATATCCTCTTACATATGCAAACTATATTCTACCTTTCAAACCAAGCTTAATCTAAATTTGATTCAATAAACTCAACGTTTCGTTTAAACAACTATACATGCATATCATCCTACATGTTTTTGTCACTATCTCACGACAACTCCACTTATATCGTTCGTATCTACATACTCAACCTTTTGAGCACTCTTACATACGTAACTTTGTTATGTTTCAATTAATACTATATACGTAATTAATAGTATTTGTACTCACCCTCTCACTCATATTCATAACAACACATTTTATGCTTATACTTGTAATCGTATTCATACTTATACTCATGCGTTTTATGATTTTAATTATATTTATACGTTTCATGCTTACACGTATACTCATACTACTCGTACGTTTGATACCCATACTTACGTGTATATTCATACTTAAACTTATACTTATGCTCATAATTTTGCTTATACTCATGCTTCATACATTCGTACCCGTACGCGAGCGGAATCCGAGGGATTCGCTTACGTGGGTCCCACACATACTTAAGCATGGACTTGCTTATATACTATATCCTTGTACGTGCACATTCTAATTTTTTTGTATACCCTGATTCATACACGACTAGTACAAGCTATGCGGATCATGCGACGATCAAAATAATCACGGGTGCAACGGGATTATAGTGATAGGCGTATGAGAACCATAGAGTGTGCTACTGCGTATGGTAATGCACGGAACGTGACATGACACCGAAGACGAAACGGATGTAACATGGTCAAAACACGGTGGATACTCCGCTGGTACTTCCTATATATAAGTGTTTTCACCATATTACCAAACTTTCGTAAAACGTGCCATGAGAAATTCAGTGTTTTACAGACCTCTTGGACCTAATACAAGCTTTAAACAACTCACAAACGCATTACGTCCGATTATCCATGACGAGACTTCATCTTTAACATGCAACTTTCATCTATCTAATACCCATATCACTCATATACTTGCGTTCTTTTGGTGTCAATTGTTCGCCCCATGCTCCTATTTCCTTCCTGTCATACGAGCCTCGGTCACAATCAAGCTCACTCAAGCATTCGAATCCTAACTTACCTTATTACCTTTAGAACCGATTTTCTAATTTTAGCCATTTCAAATCATTTTTACCGATCCACGTTTACCCCTACTTATGCCTCAAAACCATTTTATCCCGACAAATCATTTTACAAACTTATTTTCCCAAAGTTTTGTGCCTTTCGAAACATTTCAAAATTTTCAAGTCTCAAATTTTTACTAGAACTCTTCAAGTCTACCTATTGAATAAATTTCGGGACGAAATTTCCTAAAGGAGGGGAGACTGTAACGCCCCGCGTTTTCATACTTTCAATATTTAGAAACCATCGTTTGTAAAACTATTTTTGGAAACTTTGTATTCTTGTAATCGTTCTTTCCTTGTAATCATTGTAAATCCGAGACTTGGATCATAAATAAAATTCGTATTTCTTTAAATTCACCATCTACATATTCATACATGTTCATACGTTCGAATTCATTGTACATCGAATCCTTATTTGTAATTCATACTTATACGATACTTATTCACGATGCATGTCCATGCTTGTCCTTAAATTGTTGATACCTAAAAACCCCTAATAATATGCTTATTTATACAACGGTTGATCATATAATATGTGACATATACTTATCACTTACAAACATGTTACATACTTGTACATTACACTTTTTACCTAGTTAAATCATGTTTTATTTCATATTTCACCTTGTTACAAGTTAGGGGAAACATTGTTGCATATTATTACACAACTTAACTAACAAAATTACTCATTATAATGTCTTAAAAAAATAAAAAAATAAAGAAATATGGCAGCCCCAATTCAGCAAAATTCAGCCCCATATAGTTGGGTTTTGTGGGCTAGTTTCAAGGTGTAACCCCTTCTAAACACTTCCAAAGCCCAACCCATTGAAACCCTAATCCTTCCCCCTATAAATACCACTTATAACCAGCCTCTCTACCACTTTTGCAACACTAAAAACTCTCAAAACATCCTCCAAACCGTAGCTGAAAGCAAAGGTTCGAGCAGATTGACACCCCTTCACGAAAATGAGCATAACTCACTCATTTCTTAACGAAATCACTTGATTCTTTTTCCTACTTACTTGGATAATCATGGGGTTCGATTCCTAGACTTCTCCTTGGAGAAATCAGACCTGGAAATGCCCCGAAATCGTCCATAAACTTTCTGTTTGTTTTTATGTTCATCAAAAACTTGTTTAAACCTATGTAACTTGTGTTCAACACATCTCATACCTATGTCCTAATGCTTACAACTTATCCCATGGTTGGTTAAGCTTAAAAACAAGGTTGAGACATTTAAAATCAGAGGATTAAACCTTATAAACTTGGTGTTTTGTCTAGGGTTTCAACCCACAAATCATGTCAAGCTTAGGTCTTGATGAATGAGTGATTAGGGAACAACTTGGGTTGTCCTACATACAATCCTCACGTGATTTGATGATTTCTCTATAGTTAGGTTGTTTATGTTATTGTGCAAATCCTAGTTCGTGACCCTCCTTGGTTGTTGTTACACCAAGTGAAGTGGTGAACATTCAAGGGGTTCCTAAATGGAAGCATGTCCTTCCTACCCCATACATGACATCTATGATAACACGAGGTGCCTAAATGAAGATTCTAATCTTCTACCTCCTACTTGAATTATTGGACTAAATAATATGTAGTACTTAACCTAGATATATATATACACTCATTCGAACCTTTGATGTTGAACTCATGTTTATATGTTAAAGTAGTAGAACATCACCTAAGACCTAAACCTTGTTGTGATTCTTATGGGTGTTCAACTCATGAAAACATTATCATAACCCTTGTGGTTACCAAGTGTCATACAAGTGTTAAGTGTTGAAGATGATTATTTTCACATGCTATTCACATATCTTACTTTTTATGTTGTTTTGCGTGCCGAATCTCGACTCTAAGCATACTTGAACTTTAACCCTACACATTCAATCTTCCAACCTCATCAACTCGTCAATAATTGGATAATTGGAAAGCATATGCAAACTTTGTGAGTATACTCGTATTCCCCCTTTTTACTTTTATCACTTTTGGGGTGTAACATGTTTATCTATCAACAAACTTACACATGAACTTTTGCTTAAACACATGAACATTTCTATAACATGCTTGTATACGTGATGGCTTGATGCTTTAAACTTGGATTTATCTTATGTGTTGAATTTATCATTAACTTCGTACGAGCCAAACCGTGACATATGTAGCGCTATAGGATTAACGACCCGCCCCTTTATCTCGGTTATGTCATGAGCATATTGCGTTTCCTTGGTTTGGTATGTTAGACACATACCATATTTAAAGGCTTATCTTGAATCACATGCTTGCTATGAGGAATTGTTCAAAACTTATCTTTTGCTATGTACGTATCAAACTTGTATACTCGCCTTTGCTTTTGCATTGAACTTTATTTTAACATGTTACAGGTGGATGTTGACGATGCATGGAATCTAGTAGGATGCTTAGATACTGTGACAACCCTCACTAAACCAGGTATCCGTACGACTTAATTAACTATTAATTGTTGCCTAAATACTGTGCTTAACTGAGATTTATGATAAACTGCTACTTGATTTTTGATACTTGTACATATCTGCATCATACTTTGATTTTTCCGTCACTACATTATTTATTTACTGAACATTAGTGACAAACATGATGCACAAAAGCACAGTAGCATTTGAACAGATAACCTATTTGACATGCTGATATAGCCAGCATCAGGCAGACACTGCCTCTAAAGGCCTGTATGAGCCAGAAATATTTTACTGCACCCATGGTGTGTATAAGGATACAAGGGTTGTATAATTGCGTCTCTAGGAATAAGATACAGAGATTGGATGTGCCAAAAACGTATTTTAAGCACAAAACACAGCACTTTTATCAACACACTAGCTTCTAGCTAACTAATAAAGTGCCAAAAAACATGAGGAATTATTCCTGACACTTTGCAGAATAAATTATGTCGCTAAAAATATTATTTTCAACGCTTAAAGGATTACTTAAGCACTTTAACGGATTACTATCCGACCGAACAACCGGACTATACCCGGAACATAAAAATATAGCCAAAATATTATTGGTATTTTTCTGAGCCAGTTGGGGTCCCTGATTACCCTAACACCCGCTTTATAACGCATTAAACAACTAACGGGGTTAATCCCTAAAGTTAACCGACTTAACCAAACTGAACCTTAACTGAACAATCGAGATCGAACCGGATGGCATTCCCCCTCAATGGAATCGGCCAACTAGGTGGGACCAAGGGAGTACAACTTTGAATATTATATTAGATTTCGTGGATATCTAGACGACTTGAAACCGTTGGACGATAGCACTAAATTTCTCTATAAATACACACACCACACAAACTCACACACACCAACACCCACACTTTCTCTCCCTCTTGCCCCCTCCCTCTCGGCCGAACATACCCACCACCATCCACCATACTTTCGGTTCGTGTCTTGCCATTCCAAGCATATACTAGTGTCGGGGATCACGTATAAGGAAGCCGGAAGCAAACGGAAGTTGAAGGACCTCGCTCATTTGCTTTTATCCACGCCTTTTCCGACTAGATTCTTCCCTAGCCCCGAGCTAGAGGTATAACATTTAAAACTTGTTCTTGAACGTATCTAAAGTGGTTAAAAGGATTTTTAACGGTTAAAAGTCGGTAACCCATCTTTTGAATCTAAAAAGTCTACTAAAACTCGAATATCGTTGGTTAAAAGCATATAACGCGTGTAAAAGTCGTAGTATTCGAATATGTTGGTTATTGAGGCCCGATCTACGATGTGGTGGCTCTTATCATCGTTTAACCCGACTTTGTTAAGATCCCGAATCTTGACATACACTTGTTTCTTTTGTACAAGGGTTAAAAGGTGAAACTCCACCACACGGGAAACATGAACTTGTGTAAAAGTGTTTTGACATGAAAAATAGTATTTAAAACGAGCCGATCTACGTATGTACAAGTGGTACATTCGTAGAACCAAGTGTCGAGAAAATCATGTTTTTATATAAGTTGGATAACATGTTTACAAAGGTGATTTTATAAACTACAAGTGTATGAACACTTGTGAAACGAAAGATCCGACAAAATAACAATTTTTATAAAAAATGTCGGGAAATTGTAAAGGATGATTTGTTCTAAAAACGGGGTTTTTACAAGACTAAACTATTATATATATAAATCCACTAAATATAACGAGATCTACACAATAGTTTTAGAAAAACTACAAGTTCATGTAATATTGTGATTTTACATACTAGTCTACGGGTTTAATGTGTTGAAACTAGTTTGAAGTATCGGAAATTGATTTGGTTGATTTGAAGAATTGTTGAAATGATTTTGTAAAAGAAAATGATACGCTTGAAAGCGTGGCCACCTCCAGTTACAGGGGAAACTCTGACGAAATTTTTCTAAAAATCTAACACTTAGAATTATTTACAAGTGTTAGAATTTTTTTGAAATGTTTTCAAAATATATTTCGCCATGACTTTATTTATTAAATAATCGGAGGTGGGATTTTCATAAAAACTAAACGTGATAAATATTTATTCGATAAATATATTTTTCACAACACTGTTTATGATTATTTTGTGAAGATGTATAAATATTATTTTTAGAGTAAAAATAATATTTACAAACTTTGTCGAACCCAAAATAATACCAACGCCTACACGACAAACATATAAGTTACAATGGTAATTACTATTACCACTTAATCGCCAAAACGTAACTTACGCTTTATACGGAAATATTCATAAACGCATATGTTGTCAACGTATTATTTTGGAAAGTATTATGTAAAGAGAAAATATATTATTTTTGAGAAAAATAGATATATTTTGGAATGAGAAATAAAATATATTAAGTGAGACTTAATATTATAAACACGCACATGTATTAATTCCCCCATCCTTGGGAAGGAGATTTTCTACCAAGTATATACACGGAACGGTTGTCTAACCGTTTCCCGAAAATGTAAACTATAAAGCTAAAGCACGGCCATTCGTCTAATAGAATTAGCACATGTAGGTCGTTGCGCAGCAGTTGGATATTTGGATTACTTGGTATTGTGACGCACTCACTGTGAGTTCATGTCCCCCTTTTCTCTTAACTGTTTTCAGTTTTATAAACTGCGGGGGTGAAATACATGTTACTATGATTATGAAAATGTTTATACATGGTATGGTTAGCGTAAGGAGGTTTGTTACTCAGATCATGTGAGTGGGTAGGCACAACTTGAGGCCATTAATCCTCGTAGTAGGACCGAGGGACAGGAGCGGTAGATCTATCTGGGTGTAGCGAGCCCAGCCCCAGGTCCAGCATAACGGACCTCGGGGTGACTTAGTGCCCGACGCATAAATCCGCTAGGTTTGAGTCATCCCTACTTGCACTTCACACATATCAATGGCCTTGCAAACCATTGGTGATCTCTTTTTCCTTATTTGCTACATACCAGGTTTTTTGATAAAGATAAAGGTTTGTTTACGCACTTTCGCATGAACTCGCTCAACATTATTGTTGATTTTTCAACTTACATGTATTTCAGGAAATTAACGATCTGGCGCGGTATGGCTTGTTTTTCCCGCTGCATTAGGCCCGAGGTCATCCAGGGTTCGAGGCTTGTGACTCTTTCCTGGACAAGTCACAGTCCTTGAATCATGTTTATGTTAAGTTTGCATTTGTAATGTTAAGACAAAGTTATGGTTGTTGGGTGTCAACCCGCTAAGACAATGTTTAATATTTTTATTTTCAATGGATGATCTTGCATATTTTTAATTCATATAGCTTGTTATGATTAAGCTATGGTATTAAGAAGTCACACCAAAATAACCACGCTTCCGCAAAGCCAGGGTGTGACAGCTTGGTATCAGAGCTCTGATCATAGCGAACTAGGATTCCTTCTCGAGTCTAGACTATGATCACTAGGGCTCTCACGAAAACATTTTCTGCATACCACTTAAGTCCAGATCCAAAACGTTTTTACAAACAAATGTTGAGCACATGTCATTTATTCATTATTAGGCTCAGTCCTGAAGACTGAGGCTCGGTCTTGGAGGCCGAGGCTCGATCTTAGAGATCGAGGTGGATGTTATTTATGTTAGGCTCAGTCTTGGAGGCTGAGGCTCGGTCTTGGAGGCCGAGGCTCGATCTTAGAGATCGAGGTAGATGTTTGTTGTTTTAGGCTCAGTCTTGGAGGCTGAGGCTCGGTCTTGGAGGCCGAGGCTCGATCTAAGAGGTCGAGGTGGATGATAGAGCAGTCTTAGAGACTGGGAGGAATTTGGCTAGTGGGACTAGGAATGTCAGTCTAGGAGACTGGGAGGCTAGTGGGACTAGGAGAATTATTTGATTTTTTTTGTTGACACACATGTTTATATGAATATATGATTGATTATTATACGTATGTGTGTTTGTGTTACACACGGCATGCCTTCATCATGTACTAGAAAGATGGACACTACGAATCCTATGGCCATAGTATCAGACGACTTAGTTTCATCGGAGCACGAGGTGTACATTTCCGATACTACCGGTACAGACGATGACGACTTTCAGCCCCTTTTGCGATGCCTGATGTCATAGCAGAGCCTACTGATGGCCATCTTGTTGGGAATTTGCCATTCGCGGTGATCCCTGTCCTGTGCCCCTTGCCGCTTACCCTATTGTTGATATGCCCCCCTGACGTGGCCTCTGACGACGATAACGATCTACTAGAAAGAGGACCCATTTGAGGGCGAGGCCCTATTGCTGCTGGTATTAACCTACTGCTTGCGGACGCTCCTGCAGGGGAAACTTATGCCCATTCCCCTGTCCCAGACTCATTTGAATTTCTGACATCCGCCTTTTCGCATATATAGGGAGTGCAGCACCATTCACTCGACGCCGACCCTGATACGGCATCATCAGCTGCACCGGTTCCCGCACGCAGCTTGAGTTTGATCACAGTATTGAGGGTGATCTTGTTCTTCCACCTGGTGTTGATCCAGACCATGACCTTGAGTTCATACACTTAGACCAGCCCTTGGAGGATCCTGTAACCCCCTGTGATGGTTGATCCAGCTGATTTTGAGATAGAGTTTGTTGATCCAGAGCCAGCCGTGGCCCTGAGCCAGGCATTGCTCTTGACCCCGCATTAGAGCATGACCTTGTTCATGCCAATGCACCTGCTGTCGCTCCTTGGTTGATCATCTGCTTGGACGAGAGAAAATGTGGGGTAACTGTGCAAGACAATTTATTATTACGGGGGCCCACGTAATAACGGCTTGTAGTGCACAGAAATCCTGGTTGACTCTGCGGGACAAGCTAATGACAACCAATGTAGCAGGAAATAACTCGAACACGAATGACCAAGGCGATGAAGCCTCGAGTTCATTCTATTTCAAGCAACAAGCCATTGGCAAGCCTATGAAAAGGCTCAGAACATCTTTTTCCCCACCCATTCATTGAGTATATTTATGTGTAAAATTGGGTGAGTACATGATGGCTTACGGTGCTATGTATCTCATAGACAATTGGAAAGTTGTCTAACCCACTTCATGCCATTCCGGCAGAAGAGAATGCCACCCAGGCGTGACACAAACACCAGTATGTTGCCAAGGATAGGAGCCGAGCTGCAAAAACGCAACTCACAGGCAATTGCACGACATGAAGCTCTCCGCCTTTAGCACGGCAATGGCACTATTGGAAATAATCCCTAGCTGACCGCACCTATAAGCAGTTCCTAAACTGCAAGCCTTTGAACTTCGACGAAACAGAAAGCGCCATTGCATTTGTTCGTTGGCCCGAAAAGATTGACTCCATTCTAAGAAAGACAAACTGTTCGCCCCAAATGGAGTGATACCTTTACCTCAAGGTCATTACTAGACGGCACACTCTCATGGTGGGACCATCATGTTCAGGCCCTTAGCACGGATGCTACTTATGCACTGAGCTGGGACGAGCTCAAGGAAATGATTGAGAAGAAATGTTGTTCTAGGACTGGAATTCAGAAGCTTAAGGTGGAGTTCTGGAATTTGAAAATGGAGAGACCCGAGATTCCTTAACATGTCCAGAAATCGCACGACTTGCCTAGGGTCGTCCCCTACTAAGTCATTATTATTGTATGATACAGTTATGTACATATAAGCTTTACATTGTGGTCTCAATTTGTGGTAATGCAATCGTAGTATTCTCATCACTTGTGATGTTTGATCTATGGTTTATGTTCTATGACATGAGAAGTTATGTGGCTGATTTATTGATAGCATGAGATGTTATGTGCTGATATTGTTGAATACATACGTACATTTTACCTGCTACGACCTAACCTATGTGAAACATCTTTTAGAAGATGCCACCAAGACGCGAAATGCGCATACCCACCAACGAGGCGAAACTTCAGGAAATCATTGCTGCAGTCATCGCACAATACGAGGCCCATCACTCCGAGCGCAACGGAGGTACCTCGGAAGATAACGGTTGTCCCTACTGGCACTTCCTCAACTACAAGCCTCCGAAGTTCGACGGCACTGGAGGTGCCATAGCTTTTGTGAAATGGATTGAAAGTGTGGATTCCATCTTTCGAATGAGTGGTTGTACGCCAGAACAACAAGTCCTATACGTTTCTGGGTTGTTTCAAGATGGAGCTCGACTATGGTGGCACCTTCAGGTTCAAATGAAGGGCGAAACCGCAGCATATGCATTATCATGGGATGAACTGAAGGGAATGATGCATGAGAAGTATTGCTCCAAAGAGGAAACCCAGAAGTTGGAAGGGGAATTCCAGAGCCTGATAATGGAAGGTCCAAAAATGTTGGGATACATGCAAAGACTTCATGACTTGGCACGAGTTATTCCCCACTTAGCGGAACCAGAAATGAGGAAATTGGGACAGTTCATTTGGGAACTGGCACCAGAAGTCATGAGCTTAATGGCAGCATCTACGCCACCAACAACTATTGCTACAAGCAAGATGGGTTTGGCACTCGTTACGGAAGCCATTAGACTAGAAAAACTTGCAAACCCTGATAGGGAGACTCAGGTAGAGTCATCTGGAAAGAACAAAAGGAAGCTTACCGAAGATACCCGAACAAATAATGATGAACAAAGATCTATTCGAGGTTGTTTTGACTGCGGAGACAAAGGGCATTTCAAGAAAGATTGCCCTAACAACCGACAGGCCAATGATAAGATTTGCTTGGAAACTAAAGCAAGACGTGCTGGGTGCAAGTATCACCATGAATGTGGATGTCGGAAGCCTAGGTGCGGGAGGAAAAGGCACAACAAGGATGGTTGTGGGATAAAGAGTCCCAAACAAGGAGAAAATCGTAACAACGCTCAAGGTGGAACAGGAAAGGAAATGGCCAAGTGCTAGGATGCTTCCATTGTGGGGACATTGGACATCTTAAGAGAGAATGCCCGGAATTGAAACAAGGCCGTGAGAGAACACCCAGCATCGGAGTTTGTGAAGCATGCCAGGATCCAGGCATGATTACTGGTACGTTCTTTAACAACCAAAACTTTCGCATCTATCTTGTGTGAAACTGGTGCCGATTATAGCTTCGTGTCATTAGAATTTAAGAATATGCTTGGTTTAACTGCTAGTAAATTAGATACTCAATTGAATTGGCGAATGGGAAGTTAGTAGAAACTAACGAGGCGACTCGAGGTTGCGTAATCGAGTTGGGAGAGCGTGAGTTTGCTCTCGATTACTACCAGTCCAGTTGGAAAGCTTCGACGTGGTAGTAGGGATGGATTGGTTATCGAGTAACAAAGCGGATATAGTTTGTCACGAGAAGATTATTCGTATCCCGACCGGTGATGGTGAGACCATTGTTGTTCATGGGGAGAAGCGTGAGACGCCGTTAAGGATGATTAGCTGCCTGAAAGCAAGGAAGTGTTTGCAGAAAGGATGTGTTGCATTTTTGGCACACATTATGGATAAAAAGGCTGTTGGGCCGAAGATCGAAGACATCCCTGTCGTGAGGGAATACCCAGAAGTCTTTCCAGAAGACTTGCCTGGCTTGCCGCCTCAAAGGCAAGTGGAGTTTCGCATCGACTTAGTTCCAGGCGCCGCGCCTGTGGCTAAGGCACCCTACAGACTTGCTCCGTCTGAGATGCAAGAGCTGTCGACACAACTTCAAGAGTTGTTAGACAAGGGTTTTATCCGACCAAGCTTCTCGCCTTGGGGAGCTCCAGTTTTGTTTGTGAAGAAGAAGGACGGTAGTTTCCGTATGTGCATTGACTACAGAGAATTGAACAAGCTGACGATCAAGAATAGGTATCCTTTGCCAAGAATCGATGACCTATTCGACCAGCTTCAAGGTTCAAGCTTCTATTCAAAGATCGATCTTCGATCTGGATACCATCAACTACGGATACAGGAAGAGAGTATTCCGAAGACAGCCTTCAGAACTCGATATGGACACTATGAGTTCCTCGTTATGCCGTTTGGGTTGACAAACGCACCTGCTGTGTTCATGGACTTGATGAACCGAGTTTGTAAGCCATACCTGGATAAGTTCGTGATTGTATTCATCGACGACATCTTGATTTATTCAAAGACGAAGGCTGAGCACGAGCAACATCTTAGAGCTATTCTAGAGTTGCTGAAGAAGGAACAGTTGTACGCCAAATTCTCTAAGTGTGAGTTTTGGCTAAGAGAAGTGCAATTCCTTGGGCACGTGGTGAATGGAGATGGAATCCACGTGGATCCCACCAAGATCGAGGCGATCAAAGATTGGGAAACGCCAAAGACGCCAACTGAGATTCGGCAATTCTTGGGTTTGGCTGGCTATTATCGAAGGTTCATCGAGAACTTTTCAAAGATCGCTCAACCGTTGACACTCCTCATGCAGAAGGATAAGAAGTTTGATTGGGGAATCAAACAGGATGAAGCGTTTCAGATATTGAAAGATAAGCTTTGCAACGCGCCAATCTTAGCTCTACCGGAAGGTACCGACGATTTTGTGGTATACTGTGACGCATCGCGTCAAGGATTGGGTTGTGTGTTGATGCAACGCCAAAAGGTTATCGCCTACGCATCACGCCAACTGAAGGTGCACGAAAAGAACTATACCACTCATGATTTGGAGCTTGGTGCAGTGGTTTTTGCCTTAAAGATCTGGAGACACTACCTTTACGGTACAAGGTGCACAATCTTCACAGATCACAAGAGCCTCCAGCATATATTCAACCAGAAGGAGTTGAATATGAGGCAAAGGCGATGGGTCGAGTTGTTGAACGATTACGACTGCGAGATCAAGTATCATCCAGGGAAGGCGAATGTGGTCGCTGATGCCCTAAGTCGTAAGGAGAGAATCAAGCCCATAAGGGTTAGGGCTATGGAAATGATAATTCAAACCGACCTTTCCTCGCGCGTTCGTGCAGCACAGAAGGAAGCTCTCAAGGAGGGAAACCTTGAGGAAGAATATCTCCGTGGGATGGAGAAGATTTTGGTGCCAAACAGGGAAGGAACGTTGTGTTTTGGGAAAAGGATGTGGGTTCCTCTGTTTGGTGGTTTAAGAGAAGTTATCTTTGATGAAGCTCACAAGTCGCGGTACTCTATCCACCCTGGAGCGGATAAGATGTACCAGGATCTTAAAGATTATTACTGGTGGCCTAGGATGAAAGGCGATGTTGCTATTTACGTGAGCAAATGTTTAACTTGCGCCAGAGTTAAGGCGGAATACCAGAAGCCTTCGGGACTTCTGCAGCAACCAAAAATTCCCCAGTGGAAGTGGGAAGAAATCTCCATGGATTTTATTACGAAGTTGCCAAGAACGCCAAAAGGCCATGACACTATCTGGGTGATAGTGGATCGCTTAACGAAGTCAGCACACTTCTTACCTATCCGCGAGAAGGATAATACAAGCAAATTGGCTGAAATCTACATGAGAGAGATTGTTACACGCCATGGAGTACCTCTCTCGATTATTTCTGATAGGGACGGAAGGTTCGTATCGAGGATATGGCAATCATTCCAGGAAGCTTTTGGCTCAAAGCTGAATATGAGCACAGCTTTTCACCCGCAGACCGACGGCCAAAGTGAGCGGACGATTCAGACATTGGAGGACATGCTGAGAGCATGTGTGATGGATTTAGGCGGTAGCTGGGATAAGCATTTACCCCTGGTTGAATTTTCATACAACAACAGCTACCACACCAGTATTGGTGCCGCGCCATTCGAAGCGTTGTATGGGCGCAAGTGCAGGTCGCCGCTCTGTTGGTCTGACGCAGGTGATAGACAATTGGTAGGTCCCGACGTAGTTCAGGAAACTACAGATAAGATCGCGCAAATCCGAGATCGCATTAGTGCGGCTCGTGACCGTCAGAAGACCTACGCAGATCTGAAAAGGAACCCCCAGGAGTTTGAGGTTGGGGATATGGTTTTGTTGAAGGTATCACCCTGGAAGGGTGTGGCACGCTTTGGGAAGCGTGGGAAGTTGAATCCGCGCTACATTGGTCCTTTCAAGGTTTTGGAAAGAATTGGGACCGTAGCATACAAGTTGGATCTACCTGCCGAGCTGAATAATGTTCACGATACATTTCATGTATCCAATCTGAAGAGAAGTCCAACTCAAGTTGACGTTGCCATTCCTACCGACGAAATTCATATTGATGACACGCTCCACTTCGTTGAAGAACCTGTCGAGGTCACAGATTGGAAAGTTAACAAGACCCGCCGGAGCAGTGTCAAGCTCGTCAAAGTTCGATGGAATGCTAGACATGGTCCTGAGTTCACCTGGGAGCGTGAAGACCGAATGAAAGAGAAATACCCCCACTTATTTTCTGAGAACCCTGCTTCTACAAGCAGAATTTAAAATTTCGGAACGAAATTTATTTAACGGGGGGAGAATGTGACAACCCTCACTAAACTAGGTATCCGTACGACTTAGTTAACTATTAATTGTTGCCTAAATACTGTGCTTAACTGAGATTTATGATAAACTGCTACTTGATTTTTGATACTTGTACATATCTGCATCATACTTTGATTTTTCCGTCACTACATTATTTATTTACTGAACATTAGTGACAAACATGATGCACAAAAGCACAGTAGCATTTGAACGGATAACCTATTTGACATGCTGATATAGCCAGCATCAGGCAGACACTGCCTCTAAAGGCCTGTATGAGCCAGAAATATTTTACTGCACCCATGGTGTGTATAAGGATACAAGGGTTGTATAATTGCGTCTCTAGGAATAAGATACAGAGATTGGATGTGCCAAAAACGTATTTTAAGCACAAAACACAGCACTTTTATCAACACACTAGCTTCTAGCTAACTAATAAAGTGCCAAAAAACATGAGGAATTATTCCTGACACTTTGCAGAATAAATTGTGTCGCTAAAAATATTATTTTCAACGCTTAAAGGATTACTTAAGCACTTTAACGGATTACTATCCGACCGAACAACCGGACTATACCCGGAACATAAAAATGTAGCCAAAATATTATTGGTATTTTTCTGAGCCAGTTGGGGTCCCTGATTACCCTAACACCCGCTTTATAACGCATTAAACAACTAACGGGGTTAATCCCTAAAGTTAACCGACTTAACCAAACTGAACCTTAACTGAACAATCGAGATCGAACCGGATGGCATTCCCCCTCAATGGAATCGGCCAACTAGGTGGGACCAAGGGAGTACAACTTTGAATATTATATTAGATTTCGTGGATATCTAGACGACTTGAAACCGTTGGACGATAGCACTAAATTTCTCTATAAATACACACACACACCACACAAACTCACACACACCAACACCCACACTTTCTCTCCCTCTTACCCCCTCCCTCTCGGCCGAACATACACACCACCATCCACCATACTTTCGGTTCGTGTCTTGCCATTCCAAGCATATACTAGTGTCGGGGATCACGTATAAGGAAGCCGGAAGCAAACGGAAGTTGAAGGACCTCGCTCATTTGCTTTTATCCACGCCTTTTCCGACTAGATTCTTCCCTAGCCCCGAGCTAGAGGTATAACATTTAAAACTTGTTCTTGAACGTATCTAAAGTGGTTAAAAGGATTTTTAACGGTTAAAAGTCGGTAACCCATCTTTTGAATCTAAAAAGTCTACTAAAACTCGAATATCGTTGGTTAAAAGCATATAACGCGTGTAAAAGTCGTAGTATTCGAATATGTTGGTTATTGAGGCCCGATCTACGATGTGGTGGCTCTTATCATCGTTTAACCCGACTTTGTTAAGATCCCGAATCTTGACATACACTTGTTTCTTTTGTACAAGGGTTAAAAGGTGAAACTCCACCACACGGGAAACATGAACTTGTGTAAAAGTGTTTTGACATGAAAAATAGTATTTAAAACGAGCCGATCTACGTATGTACAAGTGGTACATTCGTAGAACCAAGTGTCGAGAAAATCATGTTTTTATATAAGTTGGATAACATGTTTACAAAGGTGATTTTATAAACTACAAGTGTATGAACACTTGTGAAACGAAAGATCCGACAAAATAACAATTTTTATAAAAATTGTCGGGAAATTGTAAAGGATGATTTGTTCTAAAAACGGGGTTTTTACAAGACTAAACTATTATATATATAGATCCACTAAATATAACGAGATCTACACAATAGTTTTAGAAAAACTACAAGTTTATGTAATATTGTGATTTTACATACTAGTCTACGGGTTTAATGTGTTGAAACTAGTTTGAAGTATCGGAAATTGATTTGGTTGATTTGAAGAATTGTTGAAATGATTTTGTAAAAGAAAATGATACGCTTGAAAGCGTGGCCACCTCCAGTTACAGGGGAAACTCTGGCGAAATTTTTCTAAAAATCTAACACTTAGAATTATTTACAAGTGTTAGAATTTTTTTGAAATGTTTTCAAAATATATTTCGCCATGACTTTATTTATTAAATAATCGGAGGTGGGATTTTCACAAAAACTAAACGTGATAAATATTTATTCGATAAATATATTTTTCACAACACTGTTTATGATTATTTTGTGAAGATGTATAAATATTATTTTTAGAGTAAAAATAATATTTACAAACTTTGTCGAACCCAAAATAATACCAACGCCTACACGACAAATATATAAGTTACAATGGTAATTACTATTACCACTTAATCGCCAAAACGTAACTTACGCTTTATACGGAAATATTCATAAACGCATATGTTGTCAACGTATTATTTTGGAAAGTATTATGTAAAGAGAAAATATATTATTTTTGAGAAAAATAGATATATTTTGGAATGAGAAATAAAATATATTAAGTGAGACTTAATATTATAAACACGCACATGTATTAATTCCCCCATCCTTGGGAAGGAGATTTTCTACCAAGTATATACACGGAACGGTTGTCTAACCGTTTCCCGAAAATGTAAACTATAAAGCTAAAGCACGGCCATTCGTCTAATAGAATTAGCACATGTAGGTCGTTGCGCAGCAGTTGGATATTTGGATTACTTGGTATTGTGACGCACTCACTGTGAGTTCATGTCCCCCTTTTCTCTTAACTGTTTTCAGTTTTATAAACTGCGGGGGTGAAATACATGTTACTATGATTATGAAAATGTTTATACATGGTATGGTTAGCGTAAGGAGGTTTGTTACTCAGATCATGTGAGTGGGTAGGCACAACTTGAGGCCATTAATCCTCGTAGTAGGACCGAGGGACAGGAGCGGTAGATCTATCTGGGTGTAGCGAGCCCAGCCCCAGGTCCAGCATAACGGACCTCGGGGTGACTTAGTGCCCGACGCATAAATCCGCTAGGTTTGAGTCATCCCTACTTGCACTTCACACATATCAATGGCCTTGCAAACCATTGGTGATCTCTTTTTCCTTATTTGCTACATACCAGGTTTTTTGATAAAGATAAAGGTTTGTTTACGCACTTTCGCATGAACTCGCTCAACATTATTGTTGATTTTTCAACTTACATGTATTTCAGGAAATTAACGATCTGGCGCGGTATGGCTTGTTTTTCCCGCTGCATTAGGCCCGAGGTCATCCAGGGTTCGAGGCTTGTGACTCTTTCCTGGACAAGTCACAGTCCTTGAATCATGTTTATGTTAAGTTTGCATTTGTAATGTTAAGACAAAGTTATGGTTGTTGGGTGTTAACCCGCTAAGACAATGTTTAATATTTTTATTTTCAATGGATGATCTTGCATATTTTTAATTCATATAGCTTGTTATGATTAAGCTATGGTATTAAGAAGTCACACCAAAATAACCACGCTTCCGCAAAGCCAGGGTGTGACAGATACCCACTTAGAAAGAATTGTATTTGTATTGTATCATTTTATTATTCATGTTGTTGTACTTTGTTTCAAAACCTTGTACTTGATTCTTTAGAAATGAAATGATTATTTAAATACTTGTCATAATTATTAGCGTTATGATGTCTCGAGCAATCTTCACACTTCGTCTCATCCCGATGTTTCCGCCATTGGTTGGGGTGTGACACATGGTTTCTCATAGTTCGCCACCCTAAAACGTGAGCAAATTTTCGGGTGGCGTAGCGGCGTTGGTACTCGCGATGGGTCGTCTCATTTGCTTGATCCTCCGTTAGCACCTCCTCACTATTCTTCGCCTCGTTGAAGACTATCTGAAATGTCCTAGACATTTCTTGGATCTCCTTAAACTTTGAATGCATATCAAAAACCTTGCGGCGAGTTTCACTCACGTGTTGGCGGAATTGTGCAAAAGCGGCTTCACCCAACGATGCTCCAGGCCACATTTGCTCATTGACAACTATTCCACACGTAGCCAAAGTGATCTTCTCGTTTTCAGTCTAACATCTTTGCCATTTGAAGACTTTAGAAAAAGAATACTGAGAGTGAAAGATTTAGGTGTGAGCTTTGGTTTCTTTTGTAAAATTTAGTATGTATCTATATAAGGTTTTATAAATTTAAAACATTTTTTTACTACCGTTGTTGAACGGTCAAAAAAGGGGGTGGCCCACCCGGTAAGGGCATGGCGGGGGCTTCTCCAAAATGGGGGGGGGGGGGGGGGGCTAGTGTTTGGGTTTCCACCCAGCTAAGATGGGTGGATCTGTTATATTATAGTCTAATTACCTAAATATTTTGTTAATCAATTTGATAATCGGTTACCAATCTTTGCTATCCCAAATCTATTTTGTTAATGATCATCTAACTGCCTAATCATTTGCTAATATGTTAATCATTTGATAATTGTTTGTAACAATAGATTTGGAAACGTACCCCGGATAGTTCGATTTTAGACCCTAAAATGGTTAAGCCGTCCTAATTTCACCAATGCATTTTCCCATGTCACGAGCTACATTCATCCCCCTTTTTGGGTCCTTAAGACATAATAGTGAAAATCCTTGTCCCCACATCGATCGAGGGATAGAAGGAAATGTGCAGATTGCAGGAGGAAGTTCCTATAAAGCCAAAGAGCCATCAGTAGTTGAAGTTACATGTCGTGTCTTTTGCATATAAAGCCAAAGGTCCAGCAATGGCTTTCACCCCCATATGCTTCAACATTTTAATATTAGAATCCAACGTTAATGGGACTTGGGTATTGTTTACATCGAATGATGATATGTATTTTTTATTTGGGAATTGGCTGCAATAATCCCACCTAGACCTTATTGGCCATTAATAATCCCACCTCAGAATATTCCCCCCCACCAGTCCCACCTTTCACATATTTTTCCTACAATGGTCCCCCGTTAAAAAAACTTAACGGAGTTAAGTTTTTTTCCAAATTACAAACAGATTTTTTAGGTCTTTTGATTAGAACGATGATACGAGTCCATTGATGTAAAACTTACTTCGAAATGGTGCTCCAAGTGACTTGATTTTGGTTAATTGGAAATTTAAACACCCGAATTAAAGCGTCATTTTTATCGTTTGGAGCACTGTTTCGAGCCAAGTTTTACATCAATGGACTCGTATCGTCGTTCTAATCAAAAGCCCTAAAAAATCTGTTTGTAATTTAGAAAAAAGCTTAACGGATTAAGCTTTTTTAACGGGGGACCATTGTAGGAAAAATAGGTGAAAGGTGGGACTAGTGGGGGGAATATTCTGATGTGGGATTATTAATGGCCAATAAGGTCTAGGTGGGATTATTACAGGCCAATTTCCCTTTTTATTTTTAATATTATATATATATATATATATATATATATACACACACACACAAGTGTATGTTTTTTTGTCATCTTTGATGTGTTTATCTTTAACCGTCCACTACAATATTACGTTGCAGATTTAGAATCAAATACAAAAGTTTCTAAAAATAAAAAGTCGTACAAAGGGTATTAAATGGACTCTGATTGATCTCATTCAAGCGGCATTGTAACCGTCTCATCGAACTCTACGATGTGAGATTTTAGGTTTTCAATTTTATTTTTGGATTTGTAAGTTTTCACCCATGGTAAAACTACAAGTAGAGGTGAACAAACTGGGTGTTGAGCCCAAACCAGGTCGGGTTGGAACAGGGGCGGACTTAAGATAAAGCCAATGTGGGCAGGCGCACCCCCGGGAAAAAAAAATTAGTGCTAAGTTCCGTCGAAAATCCCGTCCGCACCCCTTGGAATTTTTCGTCCGCACCCTTTGGAATTTTCCGTCCGCACCTCTTGAAATTTTTCTTCTGCACCCCTTAGGTAAAAAGTGTTATCAATTTATATTTAAAATTTTTTTTAGTAAACTCTTATTTCTTTTTAAATACTACCTAAATTATATAACTTTTAATACTAAATAACTAAACCCAAATACCCAATACCTTTAACTAGCCCACTACTAAGTCTTAGCCCAATAAACAAACCCAACAAATCAACAATATTTCAAACTAAAATAAAATAGACAAGCCCAAAACCCTTACATGTTCTCTCCCGCTCTCTCTATCCTCCCTGCACGCCCGCGATCAGAACATCAGCGACAACAGTGAACAGTCAGCAGCCGCATACCACCGTAATCAGCCACCATACCACCGACGATCGAACACGGGTAAATTTTTTTTGTTATTTTTGATGAATTTTTGTTGATTTTTTGGTTTATATTAGCCGCATACTAACCATGACAGTAGACATGTGCTTCATTTTTGTTTTTCATTATGTTATATGGTGGGTTATATTTTGTTAGTGATGATATTTTGCCTTTTTTATAGCCGCATACACCACACAGTAGATCTGGTGGGTTATATTTGTTAGTGAAGAATGTTTGGCTTTTTCTTTTTATGGTGTATATGTTGTTTAGATGATTTTTAGGGTTATTTACATTATGATTTCTAAGGCTTGAATAGTTGATATATTATGTAATATGTTATGGAGCCATATTTTGGATAGATTTCAAAAAATGAAAAACCGTAGGGTGACGTTTTAATTATGTTTGTAACAAGGTTTGACATATTTTTTGATGATTATATAAATTTAGTTCGATGTTCTTTTGTTTTACATGACCCGACCCGATACGAACCGATTTTTTACTTATATACCTTGGGGCCTAAAATTTTTAAAAATGTTCCACACCCCCATAGAAAAATTTATGAGTCCGCCATTGGTTGGAACACTTAATCAAATTTGGTGTTTTAGTCGCCTTACTATTCATTATAACTAGTGATATTCCCCGCGCTTCGCGGCAGGTAGGGTTGTAAACGAACCGAACGTTCAGCAAGCAGTTCAAGAACTGTTTGGCGGGAAGTTCGTTTATGTTCGTTCGATTAGCTTAACGAACGAATACGAACAAAAAATATCGTTCGGTTAGCTTAGCGAACGAACACGAACACATGTCTCGTTCGTTCGTCTGCGTTCGATACTGTTTGGTAATATGTTCGGTTACGTTCGTTTAAGTTCATTCGTGTTCGTTTGATTATATTAAAAAAACAATAAATAATAAATCTTTTATATCAAAACATATTGAAAATTTGAAACCCTAATTTTTTAAGTTAGCTAAAATTTGGACTTTGTAAGACATTTTTGGGGATACTTATGTCTAAGTTAGTTAGACTTGATTCATCGTTTGGTAGTGTAGTAGACTTCTTGTGTTTTGATTTATTATTTGATGGTTTTATTTAATTACTTCTATCCAATGTTTAAGCATAACAATGTTTTATATATTTTTTTTTCAAGTTAGATGTTCGTTTGTGTTCCTTTTTATTTGCTTCCATTCGTTTGTGTTCGAGACCAGTGTTCACGAACTTTTTGTGAAAAACTAAATTTCCTTAACGAACGAACACGAACATAAACTTATGTTCGGTATGGTTTCGTGAACAGTTCGTGAACATGTTAATTTCCTTAACGAACACGAACATGGCCTTGTTCGTGTTCGTTCAGTTCGTTTACAGCCCTAGCAGCAGGGATTAAGTCGGTATCAATTTGGTTTGTTATGGCACCTGTACTCGCTATAGAATTGAAAGAGAAAACACTACATCGATAAAAAAAAACACATATCGATACGGTACCTATGTTGTTCAATTGGTATCGGTTCGGTTCATTTGTATTTCAATTCATGTTTTCTTTTATTTCAACATTATGATAAATAATTTTTTTAAACGGATATTGTTCCGCTATCGCACCAAACCCAATCGAAACTGATTGAACAACATCTGTATTGGTACCGGTAGTTATTTTTATTGTTTTTGCTTTCGATAACCTGATACTGTATCGCCACTTTACCGCACAGAACAACATCGGTACCTGTATACATTCACTTTTATTGTTTTCTGTTTAATAATTGGTACTTTGATCATATCTTATAAGTTATATGGGAAAAAATATGTTTAAATCCATTAAAATAATAAAAAAAATAAGTTTATTACAATATTGGTACACCAACACTCGTTATAGCAATCGTTGTACATAGATCGAAGACCCTAAAACAAATATCAA
Organism: Helianthus annuus; assembly: GCF_002127325.2. Classification (NCBI taxonomy): domain Eukaryota; kingdom Viridiplantae; phylum Streptophyta; class Magnoliopsida; order Asterales; family Asteraceae; genus Helianthus; species Helianthus annuus. The sequence goes on along the minus strand of NC_035441.2, from coordinate 164,635,802 downwards.
TCGATATCGCTACCGATGTTGTTTAGTATCGATATCGCTACCGATGTTGTTTAGTCAGAGTTGGTTTGGTTTGTGACAACACGGTGAGCTAAACATCTTAAATCAGTAACTTCTTAAAATATAGTCTATAGATATACTTGAATGAATGCTATTAACGTTTTTAATAATCTCACAAAAAAGTAAAATATTAATTTTTTCATATTCTTTTTAGTTAATAATACACACTTGTTTTCCAAAATATCGTATGTTTATTTTGTAAAAAAAAGTAATATGTTTGTCAAGGAAAGTTGCGACATTTTTTTTATGGCTAGTTAATTGAAATGTGATCTTAAATCCAAGTTTTAAATGTATCAAGTTGTGATGTAGTTCATGTAAATAAATTCTCAGTTGTTTGCTGGATGTTCTTATAGAGATTTTTGCTGATAAAAAGTTCATGTAATAAATAATATACAAACTCTATAGATATTATAGTTTGTTAGACGGTAGATTCAGGGTGTAAAGAATAAAAAACAATTAAATGCCTATAAAAAGTTAAAAACATCTAAAATGTTGCATCTAAAACCATTTTTTAAAACCATGTGCACGAACTAAATCCTTTAACCTCTGCATCTCCGGTCTTTCTCTCTAATCTCTATCTCTCTCTCCCTCTCGCTAATCTTCTCTATATCTATGCGCCCAGAAACTTTAACCACCGCCAAACCACTCCATTCCCCACCATCAAGAAACCCCACCGCAAACAAACCCACGTCCCAATCTCCGGCACCGGTGAAGCTGTGCCGACCGAAGCCCTTATTTCGCCCCTATTTGCTCAGCAAGACCCACCACCACAACCGCCGTCATCTAACCCCTCTGATCTTCATCTTCACACCATCGTTACCATTAACTACCACACCCTCTCTCTACTTTGCGACCATTACCTTGTTCAAAATCAAGATCAAGAAACATTTTTTAGTGGTGTTGCTGAGATATCAGATTTGGAAACGGTGGTGATTAGGTGGTTAGAAAGAGGGGAGGAGAAAAGAATTATGGGTGAAGAGGTCAGGTTAAAATTTGTAGATCTAAGATTAAAAAAATGTTAATGTTAATGGGCAAAAAAAGGTTATTATATTATAAAAGAAACTACTGTTCATCAGCAGTTTCAATTCATAGGTATAACTAGATGGATTGACCTGCGCTTCGCGGCAGGAAATTAGTTGTGGATTAGAGGTGCAAGTTGCTTTTGATGGAACTGATTGCAAGGTTTGGTTACAAAATATGATTGCTACATACAAAAGGCAGCCCATGGTTACCAAACGTGATTGCTACATACAAAAGGCAGCCCATGGTTTTGTCGAACGTATCATAAGTTTATTTACAACAACTACTTCAGTTAATTGAGATGTACAAAACGTAGTGCATTCTGATGCAGTTGGTTGCGTTCTTTTAGCTGGGCTGGTATTTGTTGGTGGCCTATTCCGAGAACCTGAGTTTCTTGGTGTCGCTTACGCCTTCTGTGCATTTTGATGGCAGTCATTAGTAATGTTGTTTTTGTTAAAAGTGGCGTTAAGTTAATACTTGGAATAGGATGGGATACCTGATTGATATAGTTGACGTTTAGCTGAAGGTTTGTTTTCATTTGATTCTAGGGCCAATTTTTTGTCTGCAGTAGGTGTTGTTTGTTGGGTAGGTGAAGGTGGTGTTGCTGTGATGTTTAGCTTGCTGTCGTAGACTTTGTTGACGGAGAGAACACTTGAGTTGGGATTGGGAGTTGTTGAATGGGCATACTGAACCTGCATTGTGACGTCTTTTCCAATGGCCTCATATAGGGGTTCTGGTGTTTGATAACGGTCTGTGTATCCATGCTTCAGGACCATGTCTTTACATTGTATGCCGATTAACCCAACAGTTGCCTCGTCAAAAAATGTTGCCATAGTAGGAGCTGTGTTGTCTGAGATTGTTGCAGCCACGCAGTACCTACAGTTAGTTATTAATTAGGATATTTGGCGTTTTTTTTTGTATTGTATAATTATATTTCTTTTCATCTTACATGAATTTTGGTTCTGGCAGGTTTTGGTGACTACCACATGACCAACCTCTTTTTGTTTGGTATATTTTTCTTGGGCACTGTGGACACATTGTGTAGTACCATGGTCGACCTTTGATGTAACTTGTCACTGATGCTTGGCAACTGAATGTTTGCCCCTGTATAACAAAGTTATCAGATCATATCATTATTTTAATGGTAATGAAATTTGTAGCAGAGAGTTGTTGGCGATCATTTACGAATATAGGGAACTTATAGGATAATACGATAAATAAAGTATTTTTTAAATAGTATGCTGAACTTGTAAATAGTATTCATCAGCTAGCTTTTCCGATAGTATTGCATAATTGACCTAGAGTAATATGCTACCAATATCAAGTAATTAACAACATTTACAAACTTTGTTAACAATTACGTGGATAGTTTCGGGTATGTATGTACCTGGTTTTCTTTTTGGTGTTCTAAGAGCTCTGATATTGTTCTTTTGTTTCTGTCTTCTGCGCGAAGATGGCGTTCCTGTGATTCGTAGCCAGGGGTTGCTGCTAGTAGATGTAGTGTTTTTTCTTTGAACCTATAGAAGTAATTTGCTATGTTAAATTGTCAAAAAATTTATAGCTGAGTAAATCAAAGAGTCTTGTTCTTTACCTGTTTCGAGCTTCTATGGCACTCTCTACATCGGGGTTGAAGTAAATGTGGGTTGCTGGGGTTGACGACAGTTGTAGTTTGTCTGATGTGTGACCTTTGAAGATGGTGACCTTCAACGATGTGAATGCGACGACAATCGGTTCTTCTGCGCTTAACATTGCTTGCTTATCAAAACGTGGTAGAACCTCTTCCCATAGGGTGACATCAATGTTTGGACCACTGTATTGATTTTATAGTTAGTTTCTGATTTTGGCTAAACTATGAAGTAGAAATTCTCTAAAAGTACCTGATGTCTGTCAATTTCACACGTAGATAATTCTTCCCCTTTTTAGTGATACCTGGTACGGTGTCTTCAATTTTGCCCATGTAATCTGTAGAATGAAGTATTTTGTTAAGCGTTAAGAAGTCAATATATCATAGCATGAATGAAAATAATTAGAATGGAAACCTGGTTGATTATCATATCTATAATGAGCATGCATTCAGTAATGTTTGATTTATTAATATAACAAATGTAATACCTGTGAGAACACTTGGTTTTTCATCAGTAAGGTTGTCGTCGATCCGGAGATGTAAGTTAGCATATGGACAAAAGTTAAAGTAATGCATTGGGAATGTTTCTGAGCTAGGTATCAAGGTTATCGTTGTTGTTGTTCCCATGAGAATACTTGCTGGGTGTGCATTAACTTTTAGTGATGTAGGTGCATCATTGCATATGTAATCGTCTAGCAAGTAACATGAAAAAAGACTAATCTTCCTTTCAAAGTAATCATTGTCTAACCAAGGGACGGTTGCCTGTATTGCATCTCCCTGTATATGTACAGTAGGTTATGTTATTATATTGGTGATAGTGGGTAAGTAATGCGTGTAAAGGAGTACATACATACATATTTGTCTATCATGAGGTAGAAGAGGTCATTACTTCGCTTCCACTTTCTTATAACACGGACTTCTATTGGTGCTGGATCACCCCTGGGGACGATTGATGCGATTCTGAAATCATTGATGATTGCCATTCTGTTCAAGAAAGATATTACCGTCATTAAACACACTATATTGGAGGTTAGTAGATGGATAAGACGAAACATATTCTTAAAGTATAAGAACATATTGAAGTTATTTCTTATGTATATTAATAGCGTAAAATCCATGCTAACAATTCTGACTTTTGTAAGTGTAAATAGAAGTATTAAAGGCACTAACGCTATTAGATAAGTAGTGCAGCTAAAGGGTTGTTTAGTGTGTGTGTGTGTGTGTGTGTAAAGTAGGGTAATAACCTCGTCAGCTGTAATTTCACCTAGGAGCTCTGAGTACACAATGTTTTTTGTTTTCTTTGCCTCACAATTTTGTTGAGGTTCTATAAGGACTTTGAGACCCGTTGGGGATGTTGCTCTTGACAGAGCAACATATAGTTGGCCATGACTAAACACAGGTTGAGGCAAGTACACAGCAATTTTTTTTAATGATTGACCTTGGCTTTTATTTATAGTCATTGCATAACATGTTTTAATTGGAAATTGTCGTCTTGTGAAGACAAAGGGCAAGTCTTTACTATTGTGTACAAAGCTGATTCTAGGTATGTAAACACGGTGTCCTACAGCAGTGCCTGTAATTACATGTGCCTCTATAACTCTAGGTAACAACTTAGAAATTAACAGTCTAGTACCGTTACACAAACCAGATTTTTGATTGATATTGCGTAACAGAATTACAGGGGCATTCACTTTAAGTTTTAGGCAATGTGGGGGAATACCATTGATGTTCAATAAGTTAAGATATTCAGGAGGGTACATCATATCCGTTTCACCTCCATTTTGGGAGTGAGGTACCATGGAGTCGAGACTTAAGTACGTTGAGCATTCTCCGGGGGAAGACGCAAGTATCATGTCATTTATCTGATCAGCAGTGTCATTTCTCGGGCATACTATGGCTCTTTCGGACAAAGTAATTGATGTAGGAAATTCGAGCAGGTTATCATCGTAGACGAACCTTATTAACTCTCGCAGCCCGTTCTCTCCAGATTGGATAAGATATTGCGCAGGTATGTCAATGAATTTTGAGTCGGATGGTGATTCTTCGTCAACTGCACCTATCTTACCATCCCCAACATCAATTAGCCAATTGGAGAAGGATGTTATAGCTTCTTTTTCAGCGACAGTTGCATTGGACTGCGACAAGCGCATATTCTCTGTCAACATGTGAATGCTAAATTTGTCCCACAAATAAGACTTTGGTAGTGATGATGCTATGATTTCTGCTTTTGAAGCCTTTGGTTTGACTGGAAGTGTTTGTCTGAAGTCTCCTCCTAATAGAACAGATTTTCCGCCAAATGGTTTATCTTGGTTTCCAAGAACATCTCTGAGACTTTTATCCAAAGATTCAAAGCATCGACGATCGCTCATTGGTGCTTCATCCCAAATTATAAGGGATGTTTCTAAGAGTAGTTGCGCAAGTTGCGTGTGTTTTTTTATGTTGCACAGAGAGTCATCAGTTAAATCTAGCGGGATTTTGAATCGAGAATGGGCTGTTCTTCCTGATGGCAATAATAGTGATGCAATTCCAGATGCCGCTACTGCCAAAACAATCTTTCCAGTCGATCTAAGAGCAGCAATAATAGCAGTCCACAAATACGTTTTACCTGTACCGCCATGGCCATATACAAATAAAAGCACTTGTACTTTGTCATTGACAGATTTAAGAACCTTGTCATATATTTTTCGCTGCCGATCATTCAAACCACGTAACATAATAATATTCTGGGCAGCTAGTGCCTCAAGATCATAACACCTTTCTTCCATAAGCAATCGGTTTCTAAGGGCTGCGACCATGGTGTCAGGAGGCATGGGAAGCCCAAACTCCGCGAGGGAGCGGGAGCTTGTGTTTGAATTAAGAAGCATTTCTATCTCATAGAGTACGTATTGTTGCAAATTTGGACCACAAAAATGCGCGTTTGATGTTCCTGCAACTTGCCTTAGATTGAGAATTATGTCATCACTCATTCGTTCCCAATGTTCTTGCCACAATGCCAATGGATTTGATATCTCACAATATAGTAGCATGTGAACAAACAGGGCCCTAAGTTCTACAGAAGTAGCCCAGCTAGATGCTTCTATAAATGCTGATGCCCATTCTCTATCATTGCCAATCAAACCCAACTTTTCGCAAGCAAGACGATACGTCGAACAAAGGACACCGGAAACTGTTCGGATATCCTCAAAGGAGCAACAACCAGTTTGGTGGGCAAGCAACAATCTCAAATAGAAAGGTTCGCCACATGTAGGATGAATATATGCTAATCGCCCAATCGTTGGATTTGTTGTTAACAATCTTCGGATCCACCCTTTTCCAGAAGGTTCCCACCTGTATCTGGATACATAGTCAATGTATCTCAGATCTCTACCGCTAGGGTCTAATTGATTATTTCTCAACCATTCAGTCAAGGTTGTCTTACTTGTTGCTGGATTGGTTAGTATTTGTTGCAGTTTTTGATTGTCTTTAAAAGTAACATTCTGCATGTGCTCGAGGTGTACAGCCAACAATTGTACTGGTGGGTTTCTGTTGTGGATTGGGAATTGTAGTATTCGCCATGCTGCCTCGTGAGGACATATAAATCTCCCATCAACAAAATTATTGATCTCATTAATGTTTTCAACAACATTAGTGTCAGATTGTGTTGAAGATTCAGCGGTCCTTGTGACAGCATAACGCACACGATCTGCCCCTTTGGAGATGTACTTGAAAAGATACTTGATAAGCATACTCCATCCACAATATTCAACATTAATGTGGGCTTCGAAACGTAAACACAAAATTCTATTGTAAGGAACGACATATCCATTGTCAAGTGGTACCCCGCCTTTATCTACTTGAATGCCATTCAGCGATCTTTTGTAGTGGATGTAACCTTGCTCGTCAAATCTAGTAACATGTTCATAGGCTTTTGGGAATGACTTAGAACATTTACCATCTATCATGCAGGGAGCATTCATTTTTGGCAAACCGCAAGGTCCATGCATCATAGATTCTGTTACTATTCGATACAAAACTGGATCTGTTGTCGGGTTAGGAATTTCAGCGCTAATGAAGTTATCAACATCCTCTGCAGTTTGTATCTTGCATTCCGGCGTAACCCAAAGCAGCATATGACAATGTGGAAGGCCTCTTTTTTGGAATTCGATTGTGTATAAATCTGAAAAAAGTAGAGGTCATTGGTGTTAGTACCTAAGAAACCAAAAGGAATATGTATGTTAAATAATAGAGCAAAGTTTAGGAGTATATCAGCTGCAACTTTCCCAAATGTCTCGTGTGTCTTCAAAAACTTGAGTAAAGCTTCAACCTTCATTTGAAACACTCTAGCAATAATGTCCGGTCTATCTTGTGAGTTTGCGCCACCAATTCTATTCAAGTAACGCTTGATTTCTGGCCATTTGACGCTACATGTAAAAGTTATGAAATATTGTGGGTTACCATGTACCCTACAGATTGCAAGAGCATCTTGATAATGCTTATACATATATCGAGGGCCACCGGTAAAAGAAGACGGTAGGATTATTCTTTTTCCAACCTCACGGCCCTCGGTATCACCTTTCGAGAAGGCATCGTGGATACCACGCAAGAATTCAGAACGGAATTTATTTTGATTGGTACGAATATATTCAAGCCGACATTGCTCTATGCACACATATGCGTCGACCAAATATTGTTGAAAGAGACGACCTGCATTTAACAACAACGTGTATGTATCCTTACGATCGTGGATCTGATAAGCGTAAAACATATTCATGGTAAGGTTTCGATCTTTAGCCCGAGAATTTAGAGTCAATTGAAGTTCTGGAGACCAGCCTGGTTCCGCATAAGGGAAAAGAAGCGGGTACTGAAGAGGCATATATGATGAATGCAACTTGCTTACACGCTTTGCTCTGCCATCTTTACTATGTACCACGATATCATAGTCACTTGCTAAAGGGTCATTGTCTCGTACAATAGCACCAAGAGTACCCGCAACGGGTAACCCGTAAATGTTTTGTTTAGACCTGTTATAAAGGGTAATCGCAAACTCAGGTACTTGTTGTTGCGAGCAAAGGTCAGCCGCACTCTTAAAAAGGCGTACAAACTCATTGGTTTCGGCTAATGTACGCGTAAGAAGTGAGACAACATCTGGGGACAATCGATGTTGATCATCACTATTAAAAAAACGAAGTATATTTTCAACTTCGTGCAGTGTATCATAGACATACATTTGAAGGAACCTAGGTTTCTCACCCGCTGAAGGGCATAAAGAGCCAATCCAATGTGAAATTTGGCCAGACACCTTAAAAACATACGGACCAGCAGAATGGTTAATTGTATCATCAACGTCGGCACCAAATGATGTCATGGAAAACATGGAATTATACGCACGTATGTTTACCATGAATTGCGAGCTAGAATACAATTCTTTGATACATGATGGTGGCTCAACTGGAAAAGGAATGCGTACACTGCCTGCTTTGCAACACGTGTTATATCTAGGTCTTTGTTTAAGTGGAGATGATTTCAGCCGCTCTTCGAACCAGAAGAATGCGCCACAGTATTCACATTCGTTTATACAATCTCCCAAATCAACGTATGAAGGGCCAGGCAACTGCAAAGCAAATGATGATGTTGATGGACCCTCATACTGTTCCATTTCAGGCTGAACAGAAGTTAGAGATTGTATAGAACGTTGATTGGCGGCAGCCCGCAACATGCTTGATCGCCTTACCAGCTGACCAGTTGTTTGCACACCAAAATCAGCAGGTTCATTTGAGAAAGACTGCTCACCAGAATTTTCAGGTGCAACAGCTTTTCGTTTTCTATCCAAAGAACGTGCAGCCATATGCAAACCTGATTTTGCAAACGTTGGCTTAAAATGGAAAAAAGCTTCGACTATAAAAGGAACAAAAACATCATGTTGCGAACCAATCAGAGAGAACCAACTTACAAAAGAGCACTTTTATCTCAATACTCGGAATGATAATAAAAATAGAAGACAGTAATATATAGACAATCTAATCTAATCAAAATCCAAATGATGAAAAAGAACAACAAAAAAAGTGTAACGCCAATTCTAACTGAAAATGTGATCAAATCATGCTAACGAAAATTAGAATTTCGTCTATCATACATCCTAAACTAAAATAAACATAAAGACAAACACTTTGACAAAACAAAAGAAAATCAATATTTAAGAGGTGGCTGTCTAGAGCATAGCCATCAAGTAAACTAATTACATCATGAATTTCTATTCTTAACTTTTTTTGTTATTACTTTACATTCTAAACTATAATAAGCATAAAAAATAAACACTTTAATAGAACAAAAGTTCATCAGTTTTGGGAAGTTTCATAGCATTTTGATACTAAAAAACTGCACTTTAGTCTTATATAGGACAGGCAAACCGGCGGGGTCGGGCCAGAACTGATTAGGGTCACAATGGGTTAGGGTCGAAATGGGTCAAATTTAAAAAGGGTTGTTTTGAGTCGGGTCAGAGCGGGTCCGGGTTGGAACGGATTCACGTTCAAACGGGCTCGGGTCAGATCGGGTCCCGTTCGAATGGGTTTTGGGCCAAAGCAGGTTGGGTTCATTCTTTTCCCATTTCTAAAACATGATTTCGTAATAAATATAGCTTTTGGTCAAGTCGATACAAAAATCAAAACCAGGCATACGCAGAGACACACCGTCGAAGATTATTCTGGTTCAGGTGGAAACAGAATATAAGTAATGATTTAAACAAACACGGTTGTAATATATACACAGTGTATATATAAAGTTTTTTATAAACCTATCTAACTATAAGTTCTGTATTTGCACCAAGTAATCGAAAAAATACAGGTGAAATAATTTCCAATTCAGTTTTGGTATTGAAATTATGAAACTGTTAATAAAGTATTTGGAATCCATTTGCGGATTTGAGTTCTGGTGATGCAGAAGTTAATGTATTAGTATTTTTATGCAATTGCAGTTTATTAAAATTTGATAAACTGAGTAGATATAATACTAATTCTATATAATTAAATATATAAACAAAAGTCTACTTTTACCTATAGTGATCTGATTATAGGGGTGTTTGGCAATGTGTTTTGAAAGTGAAGCTCTATAATTTATTTGAAAGTCAATCTCTATAATTATGTTAATAACTTGTAGATGATCAGTTTTCTAGTGTTTGGTATCATAAAATTAGTGTATGTGTAGGTGCAGTTACATTAATTAGCTTAAGGCGAAAACAAAATACTATAATATCCCCACTCAAACTTCGTTGATGCTAAGTATCGAAAACGAAAAAAGAAACCGAAAGCACAACTGAAACGAAACAACCAAAACGAAACAAAAAACTGATTCGAAACCGGCCAAAACGGAGCAAAAAACCGAATAAAAAACGAAACAAAAAACTGAATCGAAAGCAGCGAAGACGAAAGAAAAAACAAAAAAAATAGAAACCGAACTGAAAAAGCGACCCAAACAAAAGAAAAAAAAACAACCTGAAACCCGTTTCGTGCTAAAATCCGTCCCCACTCAAAACTCGTCCCATGCGAAAACTCATGTCGGCCCGAAACCCATCCCGTGCGGGAACCCGTGCCGACCCAAAATCCGATCCGAACCAACAACGTTCCAATCCGAAACTCATCCCGGCCACCTGAAACTCAATCCGAACCCACATTGATCCATTTCTTTGAATATGTCGACCCGTTTTGACTCAAAAATATTTGAGATCGAATTTTAAATGACCCATTTTGACCCATTGAGTAAAAATATCTTACCCAAAGCAACCAATATAATTTAAAAAGCAACCCAAAGTGACCCACTCGGAACGCTTTGAGTGAAGATTGCCCCCTCTACTCTTATGGTCACTGAATCAACTTTCATTTTTTAATCAAACAGAGAATTTCATCCTATACTAACCAAGTAAGTGGAGCATAAATACCAATTTCATAATAACTTCTACTATGGCTGTTTAAGAAAGAAACAACTTAAACCCTAGTTTCATAAAATTTAAATAAACAACTTCTAAGTTTTAAAATTCCAACTCCTAAGCCTCACTTAACATGTAAATCATTTATTTCCAATTCCAAGCAAACAATTCTTAACATATCTCCAACATGTAGCTGCCAATCGATGAATAGAATTCGAAATTCAATATATACCAAAGAAAGAAAATAAAAGAAGAGACCAATCAAATGTAAGCAATCAGAAACAAACAACAAAATAAAAGGACCAATTGAATAGCAATAGCAGTAAACCTGTTATATGTGGAAGAACCCTACCAATCGAACAACAGCAAAGCTATGGAAGAACCCTTGCAAACGCCAAACCAGTGTCAATTGGAACTTCCTTTTTCTTCAATGAAAACACAAATGAACAGCATCATATTTGCTAGATATTGACAGCTTCATTACTTGGCACGCATTGCAAGTGTGATGAAGATTAATGAGAAAACAAAGAAAGCTGGGAAACATGTACACGCGGCAGCAGTAGGGACATAACAACACAAAAGTAATAAAACCTTTTTTTTTTGGGCCGTGGCTTATATATCAGGTGAAAAATGAGGTTGTTGGTAAAGGAAAATGAAGCCCTATAAAAGCTTAAAAGCCCATTTATAATTATACTGTTCATCATAACTTTGTATTCATATAGATAATTGTTTAGAGTCTTCTTGAAGATACTTATGGCTGCTGCTAAAACAATTGTTCCTATGTTGTATGTTGAATTCAAATCTGTTGAGTGCTAATACTAATAATTTATTTGGATAAAAACTTATAACTAGATATATATTTACAAGTTTTTTGTAATGTTTCCTGAATAAATAAAAGGTATGCTCTCTTTCATATACTTGAAAAAACAAAAGATTCCTTGGATATTGATGGACCAATGTAACGCCCCGCGTTTTCATAACTTTCCATTTTTAGAAACCATTGTTCATATTTCTATTTTTGGTAACTTTGTATCCTTGTATTAGTCGTTTAATTATAATCGTCGGAAAATCTTCATATTTAATCTAGTCCATAAAAAAATGGTTATTTACTTATGGCTTAATTAATTAATTATTTTGTTTTGTAAAAAAAATAAATAAAAAATAAAAAAATAAAAATAAAAATAAAATAATTAATTTAATTGATTTAAAGGTTATTTAGATGACCTAGTTAATTACAAGAAATCGAACTTAAAACATGTTAGCTAATTAATTAACTCCTTAAAAGTTGAGGGACTATTATGTATATAACGTATAAAAAAATCACTAACCCTAACTCCATTTTTTCTTCATCAGCCGTTTTCTATACATCCAACATTTCCCACCCAAAATGTTCCTCTACCTTCATCTCTTTGAGAAAACCTATCTTCACACCATTATAATACAGTGAAATAAAAAGATTTGAAATTGAAGCCTTATCATTCGATCCACACACACAAGCACAGACACTCTCACACAACTCAGACTTACCCCTCTCCCTCTCGATCTGCTGGTCAAGATGACCGGAGCTGCACCTGCGTCGGTGTCGGCGACTCCCTCCGCCGGTGACGAGCACCTACACCTCGTCTCCTCTCGCACACCCGTACTTCATCTCCCTCTCGCCTGATCGGAGCTCCGACGAGCTTCTCCGACAGACCCGCACCACACACGTCCCTTGTTCCTTCTCCGGCGGAGGCAGTGGACGCCGGTGACGGTGAGACGCGGCGGTAGTGGCGGTGTATCGTTCCGACAAGTTTCACGTCAGTGAAGTGGTTATGTGGTTCGGTTAGTTCAGTTTGCTTTCGGGTTCGATTCGGGGTTCAGGTGGCGGTTCAACTCGGTTCGGTCCAGGTCCTACTCGGGTCAGCAGGTTCGAGCCAGCGTGTTCGGGTCAGTGGATTCAAGCTTTGTTTCAAATATGGTTTGGGTCTTGTTTCAATCGACTTCAGGTTCGGGTCAGACTCGTTCTGGCTCGGGCTTCAACGGCGACGACTCGAGATGTTCCGAATAGGTTCAGGCAATGACTCAACAAGTTTGCCCCTTTCAGTTTTCAGTTGCGAGTCTTAGTTTGTTTTGGTTCAGATTCGTGTCTGGTTCAGATTTAAAGTTCGCGACACGATCGGTTCTGGTCTGGTTCAAGGTTCGCATCGGAGTTTCGTGGACGTCGTCGGAAAACATTTCATTTCTTTTGTTCGGTATACCTTTTACCTTCCATTCAAACCTATCTATTTTGGTGGTCTCATGTTCGGTTATAATGGTTCTTGTTCCTTTGTTTTATGAATATGATGACACATGCAACTCGATTGAAAAGGATAAACGGAACCTATTTTTTTCTATCGTTCATTGTTATATTTTTGTCTACTTATGACAAAAACTTGCTGCCTTTTTGTTTCAAACAAAGAACAAAGCCAATATAGTGGTTCTTCGGTGTTGTCTCTTGTAAACAAGAAAAGCATGCTACTATGAATTAAAATCTTACAACCAAAATGCAAGTATTAAATTACTTTTGTTGACCGATTCTTTTTATTGAATAATTCACATTCCTTTTTCATTTACTAATTAACAACCTTTTCATAACATTAAATAAATATATTACTTATTTCTATGTTTAAAAACAAAAAAAAGGCATAGGTATTAATTAACTAAATTAATTAATTTAATATAAAAAAAACCTTAAAATATTATATTTAACATACAAAAATTAACGAGGTCGTTATCATTTAGGTTAACCGTTTCATCCATTTGGAATCCTTTTCCAAATCTTTCTTCGAGCGTTACTTTCAAAGAATCTCTATCTGCAAAACTTGTGATCTCAAGACTTCATCAACCCCACTCGCGGTCTAAGTGTACTTCCTAAGCAAAACATTGTGAGTATACTCGTATTCCCCCTTTTTACTTTTACCACTTTTGGGATGTAACATGTTTATCTATCAACAAACTTACACATGAACATTTTGCTTAAACACATGAACATTCCTATAACATGCTTGTATACGTGATGGCTTGATGCTTTAAACTTGGATTAATCTTATGTGTTGAATTTATCATTAACTTCGTACGAGCCAAACCGTGACATATGTAGCGCTATAGGATTAACGACCCGCCTCTTTATCTTCGGTTATGTCATGAGCATATTGCGTTTCCTTGGTTTGATATGTTAGACACATACCATATTTAAATGTTCATCTTGAATCACATGCTTGCTATGAGGAATTGCTTAAAACTTATCTCTTGCTATGTATGTATCAAACTTGTATACTCGCCTTTGCTTTTGCATTGAATTGTATTTTTAAACATGTTACAGGTTGATGATGACGATGCTATGAAAAGAAGTAGCGTTGATGCCTAGATACACATATAGACGTTTAGGTTTAATATGTTGTATCAATTTTGCTTATGATGTTATGTATTACTTTTGGAACTTGTTGTCATTTGAGTTTATGTAATGTTGACTATTTGAAGTTATGAAATGAAATTGGGATTATTTAAATATTGTCACAAATAGCGTTATGATGTCTCTAGCAATCTTCACACTTCGTCTCATCCCGATGTTTCCGCCATTGGTTGGGGTGTGACAACCAACTCCGAGGTCGGCATCATGTATATATGATATGCATAATCTGAACGACATTGATACCGATCATGCTTCAAAAACTGTAGAACCTGAGGAAAGTTCTTAAACCACCATGGCTCCACAGGTGTATCATTCATTTTTATTTATTTTGAAGTAGTTTTATTTCCATCTGTATACACAACGAAAATTGTATTTCTTTTTCTAGAGCCGATATGTGGAAGCTCTAGATTTTGCTGGTGCGGGAAACTTTCATTTTCCAATGCCAACAGCATCCCCTAGGGCCCAAAGAAACCAGTGAAGCTGCAGGGTCGAAATGAAATGGTATGTTTGTATGTTTCATTATGATAATATTGATGCTGATTTTCTTTATCTTTGAGTGAACAAATATTTTTATTATTGTTAGTAATTTGGTTTATTTTAAGCACATAATGTACTATTGGAATCCTCTTGAATGATTTGATATCATTAGTAATTTGTTTTTTAATTGCATTGCCTTGATTTATTAGAATCATTGGTTGAGTGGTGTACTATAGGTTCGTAAAGGGGATACTTTTATATTCATGTTGATTTATCTGTATAATATTGGGGATTTTTTTATGTTGGCACCAAGTCTGTGGTTGCATGTAGAGCTGTACAAATCAGGTTTAAATCCTAGATAGGCTTGAGTTTCGGGTTTTGTCGGTATCTTGACCAATTTTTACTTCTTGGGGTTAAACCGTTTTCCAAGGAGAGCAATATAAATTGGTTAGAAACCTACAACTTGTACTGGTTTCTATTTATATTGGTTTCAGTTTCAGTTCTCAAACCAGCTTCAGTTTCTATTTCGGTTACTAGACCGGTTTACGAATTCGTCTTTGTTTTCCCTTTGGTATGGCAAATCTTCTTAACCTAATAAAAGCCATACCTAGGGGACACATGTCCTCCTACTAGGGCCTCAATTTCTCATTTTCCCGCCAAAAGTTGCATCCTTTGTTTTCCCTGTGGTGAACCCGAACGTGGGATCCATTTACAACTTTTCGGGTCATCGTATATATAACACACAACCCGGTACTTTTCTTTCCTTATTCTTCATATTCTCTCAAACGACAATGACGATTAGGGTTTTTTCATCTCGCATCTAGGGTTTCCCCAACTTCTGTCTCGCATCTCAATAGATCTTCATCTCCACGCTTCAAATCAAGGTTAGATCTTCAGTTTCGATTAAACATACTAATTTCGGATCTTGGTTTTCATTTTTCACTGATTTGATGTTCATTTATATTTTACCTAGGGTTTTCTTATTCAATCTGACCTGGATCCACACACAAATTCAATCACGAAGCTATGGTTTCTTCCTAAAACGGCTCTGCAGTTTCTCCTCTCCATTTAACTCATTAGTTTCTTTTCTTTAAATGCTAATCGATTATGCTTTGTCGAAGAACTAAAGATGTCGAGGAAGAGATTCATGGGTTCAATTTTATCTCCGAATCTGGAATTCTTCGTCAATATGAGAAACTCTCTCCTCAATCACACTGTCAATGGGTTCTTAAAGGTCAGAACGGACGATTTGTGTTCATATTCGATACTCATTTCCTCTAATTTATTCAATATTTCATGTTTTTCCATGTCTCATTTTTCCCAATCAGAACTGATGGTTGCTTTTGTCACGTTTTTTTGGGCTTGCGTGGCGGTCGGTCTTCATCCGATGAAGATGGGTGGTCTATGGTGGCATTGGGAGGTGGCAGAAAGAGATGTGACAGTGGTTGTTTAGTTGCGGCTAGGGTTTACTTGGAATTAGGTTTGCTGAGTTTTTTGAAATGTTGGGCCATATTATGGGCTTGGGTAATGATGGCACAATGATTGGCACCGATTATGAGGTTTGACTGATAATTTTTTTGGGTCCACATTTAGATGCAACTGTGGTTTTTCATTGGGCTCATAAATTGTTGTTTTTTTGTTGCATCAGTTTTGGCCCAAGTCAGGATTGTTCATACTCTGTTTCTTTTGGTCCACCAAACATGCAAGGATAAATGTATTTTATGGGCGTTAATGGGTGGGTTTAAAGAAGATGTATCATTTGGTTTATTCCCTGGGCTCACGTTATTGTTGAATGAATTTTGTGTTGCCAAATAATTCTGAGATGACTGATTATGATGAATTTGAAACGATTTTGATGATTTGATGCTTCTAAAATGATTTGGTTATATGCTTTGT
The DNA here is from genome assembly GCF_002127325.2 of Helianthus annuus. Taxonomy (NCBI): domain Eukaryota; kingdom Viridiplantae; phylum Streptophyta; class Magnoliopsida; order Asterales; family Asteraceae; genus Helianthus; species Helianthus annuus. Next base: position 164,619,401 of record NC_035441.2, on the reverse strand, counting down.
TTTGAATCATATTGAATCAAACCAATCTTCGTAATGACGAAGTTGAAGTTTTACCATTCACCCAGTGCACCAGGTTTTTTTTAACTTTAAGTTGTATTATTTTGATTTAGTGGAATTTAGTGTTTGGTTTATAAATCCAGCATTGATGTGTATTGCTTTGTTTGCTGAAAATTTTGGGTTTAAAGTTCTAGCTTTGACGGGTATTGCTTTGTTTACCTCATTTATAGGGACCCTAATTTTAGATGTTTTGTTTTAAATTTCTTCATGTTTGGTAGGTTTTGGTCATTGATTTTCAACCTCAATGGACTGAAAGTGACTTTGCAGCAGTTACATAGCTCTATTTTGAAGGAAAATAACTGGTATTCATAACCAAATGCCATTACAATCACATAATTGTCTTCAAGGTGTTCGATGAAATGATTCTATTGTTTTTAGGAGTTATGCAAACCAAGAAGATTAAGAAATTGCCAAAAATGAGATGTTGGAAGGTGGGATCTTGCAATGTGGATGTTGAAGATGCAATACACAGGTTTATCTGTAACAGGTAACATTTGTATCTTGGTATGTGATGTTTGCTGATATAATGTTCTGTGTAGTACTAAACTTGGTATGTGATGTTTGCTGATATAATGTCCATTCATCGTCTTAGTGATCAGATGTATATATCAATCAAGTACAAACAAGTTTTCATCTTCTTATTAGGGTCTGATGGTTTTAATTGCTTTTAATAGTTGTTTTAGAAGATTTCGGGTTTGGTGAGCATCAACAATGTTGCCTTATTGGTTCCAAGGGGGAGGTTAGTAATAAATAACAAATTAATAAGCCGTATTTATAACCTCAACTGCAACTGTTCAGGCCTAGCGTCGATTTGCGCCAAACCGAATTAGGCGATTATCTGATCAAAAGCAAATGCTGAGAAACGTCGATCAGAAATTGTGTTCTTCTGATGAATATAGTGACAGCGATACAAAGTGAAAGACACTGACGCGTTCTTTCCTTCAGTTAAGCCCATTTGTCACTCAATTTTAATAATAAAATTATCAGTTTTTAGCTATTATAAAAGGACTGTAGGATGCAGTTAATGTATAAGCATATTTGTGTTCTGATATGCTATTTATAGAGATTGAAAAGAAACCTCACATAGTTTAGTCCGTGTACTCTAGGAATACAGAGTTAGGTTAGTTTATGCAGTATTATGGGCAATGATTTTTCAAAAGCCAATGATAAATTAAAGGATGAATGCCATTAGTTAGGTTTCTCACTTAGTTTTGAAAAGGCACACTTGATAATTAAGTTTAGTATTCAATTCATTTACTTTTTATTCAAAAAACGTGATTTTAATGTTTATGTTTAAATATGTTTGGAGTTTGGTTATAAAATATATATACTTTGTATATGTGTTATTAACAATTTAATTTACTTTAATAAATTTTATCAACCGTATTATACTTTTGTAACAATACAAGTTAACTCCCATTTGTCCTTTTTACTTCATTACAAATGTGTAGATATAGTCATGTTGGTGTGGTTACCGTGATCGTATTGTTGGTTCTGGTCTCTTTAAATGAAGAATTTTATTTCTTATGAATACGGCCCTTGGTTACACCATCATTCTGTGAATATTTACAACACAACTGATGCAAGGTATCTTGGTTCCAAAAAGCGTGAAGCGCACAAAAGCGATGTGGTCTATAATCGTGTTGCAAAGCGCAAAGGCGGTGGCCTTTCGTACCCGATGTGCAAGACGATTATATGATTATATATATATCCCATAGGTTTTTTGTTATAAATAAGTTCCCCTACCCAAAATATAGGTATAAATGAGTTTTTTATATGATTTTGCCTACATGTACAAGCCAAAAAAACTCAAGGTACAACAGTTTGATGCATAAAAATACCATAAAAACAACCTTGGCACATGAGGCGCGTGTCTCATGCAAACCCCCCCCCCCCCCCCAAATGCGCTTTTTTGGCGCTTCTTGGAAAAAGCGTGCCTCAAGTAACAAAAGGCGCCAGTCCTTGCGCCTTAGTGCGTCTCGCACCTAGGAGCGCTTTTAAAAACCAAGGCAAGTATTGCATTCTTGCAAGAAATAGTTTCAACATACCATATTCTGTCACCACCAATTTTGACTCCAACTCAATCAAAACAAGTTTGTAATGCATTTGACCTTCTTCAGGTGCGCTTGAAATTCGTACTAAATTTTTATTGTGTTTTCTGATGTTCATAACTTGATTATCTTGATTGAATGATAAATGAAGTTATCCATGTTTAGTGATAATAAAAATCATTTTATTTCGTAAGATCATGTATGGTATTTTATTTTTTCTATATGTGTTTTTTTGCTATGTCATGTTATACCCCAAATCTTCTCTATACGGGTGTTTTAATAAACTTATAGAGTTAGAGAAACCCAATTTTTATGCCAAAGAAATTGATTTTCTTTACTTTTCCCAGTAACTGATTTTGGTCCAAAGGATATCGTGCCTTACAACCAGATTCATCAGGTATGTTATCTATTTTTAAATATATCTTTTATTCTTGATTCAAATATTGATATTATTTGATTATCATTATGCTATGCATTAGTATTTTCAGGCCCAAGATGATATTGATTATGGGATTGCTGATAAATTGGTTGGCTCAAGAAATAATGCGTATGAGGAACAGATATGTTGAATTGTGGCGCATCAATTTTAGCCACCATCCGTGGTGGACATTCAACATAGGTTTAGGTGAATCTCCTCTTAGAACCCAACATTTCGTCTTTATATGTTTTGTGAATAATATTTTTTTAACTAAAAATATATAATCTTAATAACTTATTTAGCAGGTACAACATTTCTTCAGGGTTTTTTATAGACTCAAGAATTTTAGAAATCTTGGTTCATGGACAACAATTATCAACTACAACAGAAGCAGGAAAAAAATATAGGCAGTGGAAGCAGACCATGTTACCTCAACTGTCCAATGCAGGCCACACGTTATTGTGACTTAAGGTTGTGACTTGGGGAAGGGTAACTTTAGTGTTATAAGGTAGACTTCCTTTTATTACATATTTGTTTGTTATTGACAGACGACGTAATGGCATTGTATTGGTCAACTTTTAGCGAGTGGGTTTTAGTGACAAATATTGTATTGGTCAACTTTTAGCGGGTCAAAACACACATTAGATCCCACAAAGATGGCTCAGTATCATCACCTATTAGACATTGCATAAACGACACCATAAGGTGGAAAGTATTATGATGTTCGTAATAAAGAAGCACCCCTTATATTGTTTAAAAGCTAACCCAAGTAATTCATCAGCAACGGGTAGTGCAATGGGTAGTTATAGTGTTGAAAATGCTTATGAACATGACTTTTTTCAAACTAAGGATGACACTGGTGCTCTTGGTTACACCATCAAATCTCACTATAAGTATGGTTGGTTATATTATTCATTTTACTTCCTCTTTGCACACACACACACTAAATATCGTTTCAATCTTTTCACGTATACTAAAAAAATTATGCGAAGCAAAGTGGTGTTTTGGCGGACAAAGTTATGGGAACATGATTTATGTTTTAGTCGGATCTAAAATATGGGTATTACTCGATTAAGTCATGCATAAGATCATACGCTAATAACTCAACACACCCCTTTATGAGAATTCATCTTTTTCAAACCCAAGCCCTCGGCTTCTTTTCATTATGTTTAATCTTCTCATCACTTGGATTCTTGCATCAGGTAACATTTGTATCTTCTACTAGTTATTATTTCTTTTGTTTATTTGTTAATCTATTCTATGTTATGTTTTTACTTATTATTTTTATTATTGAAGTTTCAATATGTTTTTACATGTCACAGACACATAATCTTCTTCCTTCGTAAACATATAATGTTGTTTATCAATTCCTCAAAAACATATTACTTTGTCAAACCCGCGAAGTTCGCGGGTATTAGCACTATAGTACGATGCTTCGCTGGTATTTTGTCAACTTATCTTTTCGGTTTTGTTACATATATAGTACGATCATTCGTTTTATTTTAATCTTTGACTTCAAATTGCCATAATAAGTTCATGCTTACAGTTTGTTTATGATTAGTAACGTAATTTTTTTTTAGAAAAGTAACAAACATATCATTTTTCAACACCGCGAAATTCGCGGGTATTATCACTAGTTTGCAATATGTAACCGATTGTTGTTGTTTATTTTTGCAACCTTTTGTCACACCCCGATATTTCCACGAATCACCGGCGGGCCCGGTGGGGAGTATCGTGACGTAGTTGATATCATCATATTCAAACAACACAATTCAAATGCACAGCGGAAGCAAAAGATAAATGTATTACAATCCGATATAAAGTAATATCAAAGTATTACAAACGGATAGTAAAAGATCCACAGGCGGATCGAAATTAAAATGAAACATTGTTCAACAGACTTTAGGCATCTAAGCTTGCGAGACTCTTTATTGATGCTAGGAGTAGCCAGCCTATTCCGATTAGTACCTGCACTTAGCCTTTTTGGAAAATACGTCAGTTTTCACTGGTAAATACAATTTAACTGACTCATTTTGAAAATGTTTTAGAAAATTGATTTGAGTGCAAACGGCACAAAACTTTTTATAACTTGAGATAATTATTTCTATATAATACTTGTAAAAGAATTACATGTTTCTCATACGTTCAGTAGCCCGGGTTGACACCGGGTTAGAGATTAATAGACACACCACAGGTATAATGCCCACAAGGTTGATTCCTTTAAGTGGGATACCAGTTTTTACATATGCAGCTGTCAGGTGTACCCTACACCCCGTGTTTAGGTCGTGGCCATTTCATGAATGATGCCAAGGATATCCGGGACATGGTCATTAACCCCCCAAAGGTTTTAAGCAAACAAAACAATCTAAACGGGTCATATCAAATTAATTTAACCTTCATATGATTAAAAATTCAATGCCCGACCAAGCGGTATTTGTATATACCGTACCCCAAGCCCGTATAGGGAAAATAAGTTAAAAGTATTTACCTGAGCAAATTTATACAATTTATCCCAGCCGTATACCACCAAGCAAGTACAGATAGCTTTTACTGGGCTCCTAAATCTGGAACGAAGGTTTTTAATAACCTATTAGATTCCTAACGGGTCTTTAATTAAGCCTAAGCTTAGACCGGTTAGTTTTTAAAGGAGGATACGGTTCAATACGCATGATTATGCGAAGACCGGATTAGAATATGGTTTAGACCCGAAAAGCTTATATACTTGTGTAATAAGGGTAAACTAAACACATTCTAGATTTTGAGATAAAAATGATAACGTTTGACCCGTTTCGGCTAATTTATGCAAACCTGTTACATAAGCCGATCCGAACGCGAAAAGTGCGTAACAGGTAACCAATAGAGTTATGAACAGGTTTCCTAAGTCAATATGCCTTAAATATGTTGTGATATCAGTAGGACACCTTCCATTATGCCCAAAACGAGTTTAAGACCAATTTATGCCCCGTAGGGGTATTTTGGTCATTTTAAAGGTTACAAAAGAGATTAAATATTATTCTGAGTTACATGTCTGATTTAATCAGTAAATATACTTAATTTAATAAGTTATAACAGTAGGGTATCATATATATGTGAAATTTATTAATTATAACCATATTATGCACCGTAGGGGCATTTTGGTAATTTCACATAGGATTAAAAGGTCAAAACTGAAAACCTGAGTTTAGAACTTTTCCTTACTGTTAAAATATAAAAACTTACTGAATATATCAGTAGGCATTAACCCTTATATGTTTAAATAGTTTTGATACATACTAGGCGTTAAAAATGCTTAAAAAAGGCGATTTGGAGCCATTTTCGGGTTTTTAAAAGAAAGTTAATGTTTTATTATTCCAGAAGGCTCAAAATATTTTATTTATCATATTAGATCAGTAGAAAAAGGTTTGGCATCAAAAAGATTTGGAAAAAAAACTCATTTTATAGCCCGAAAGGGTAAAACCGGCAATTACCGAATTAATGCTATAACCCTAAGTTATGCTCAGCCTAAAAATAAATAAAAATCTTCAAAAATCCCAAAATATTATTTTATATCAGTGGGTAAAAAGTTTGGTATTAAAAATGGAGTTTAGATAGGCTATATGCTAATTATGCCGTTTAATTAATAAAAGCTTTTCATTTTACGCTAATGAGCATAACTCCTAATCTAGACCTCAAATTGATGTCAAATTTTAGGGACAAGTTTATAATTCAGTAGTGAAGGTTTCTATCCTATCACATTTTTAAAAATATCGTTTTAAGGTCAAAAGGGCATAACGGTTAACATCTAGGCATTTAACGGAAACAAGCATGAACTAGGATTTCTATGGAACCAAGTTGTATAACCTTGGAGGGTTATACTAACTTATAATATGGTCCTAATGGAATCCTATGGCATAACTAAACTAAGCTAAATCGGGTCAGAACTGAAAGTCAAAGCAAAAGTTAACTTTTGCGACTTTCGGTTTCAAACCAAGCCTATACTTAGATTTGTCGGGTTGAATCATGCTTAGGCATGTTCAAATAATATTTACCAAGTTATTAAAGTGAAAAAACTGATTTTATGACTTTTATATTTATAGTTATGAATTTATTTAAAGACTAACCCGATTGACTCTTATTTGACCCGACAATTTAACTAAGTAAACATGGTAATTAGGAGGTGCCTCTTTAAGGGTTTAATACCTACCTAATTACGATCATGTAGCCATGTTCGTTGCGAACCATGGCTCAACTGTTTAAAAGTCAAAGCGTTTATCGAAAACGCTTGACTTTCGGTTATAACCATTAAAAATTAAACTAAGCACGAAAGGACACTTACAAAGGGTCCAAGCAAGGAGGGAATTGATCTTGGATGTTCAGGTATGAAGCACAAGGGCCCCAACTTATAAAAATTAGATCAAGGTGTGGAATGGGAGCAAGATCAAGAGGGGTATTTATAGATTTTTGAGAACCGTTAGGATCGTTTCTCGTAAACCGTGATCAAATCTGAGCCATACACCTCTTACCCATGGTTTACTAAACAATGGGCAGCCCCTAGAATCAAAAGTGTGAGACAAAGAGCAAAACAACAGCTGGTTTCTGGATTTTCTAGAATTGGCAACCTCATGCGGACCGTATGGGTTTCTGGATGCGGTCCGCATCCACCAGCCCAGCTCACAAATTTTCATTTGTTGTCACTTTTGGCCCCTGCACTTGATAAATGTCATTTCTGATACATCCAATGCCCGTTAAACCATTTTTAAGGCTCTAAAATGATGCCTAACCATATAGAACATAAAACATGCTCAAAAATATGCTGGATGTCGGTTCGTTTGGTCGTACGGTCCCGTTGTTCGGTTAATTACGACGAAACACGGACGGACGCTAAAAACGATCCAAATTACGCGAAGAATGGAATCTTATCAAGCCAAACATTAAAATAAAATATTTTAGTGCTTACATAAATTTTTGGGTGTCCGGGGATATTCAGAATGCAAGATATGCGCGAAAATGTAAACTTGTGCACTTTTTGACACTTTTAGTCCCTGCATGACGTAAAAGTTTATTTTTGCGCACCAAACACCTCCAAGCCTATATCTAAGCTATATAAAGAATAAATAGGGTATGTTTAACTCATGGACATATTCCGGAAGGTCCGTTACCATACGAATCGACCTACTTTTGCAGTTTGATGCAATTAGTCATTTAATTGCGTAAAGTAGCGCAAAATGTCATTTAATGATAAGCCTTCCATGGCCCATAATGGGCATTCCCAAGCATATGTTTAAATATTACTACGCTCCCTTTCTCTTAAATGGTCACCGAAAGGCGTAGATTCAAAAGTTGACGCTTTAGGCCCCTCTATTGCGCAAACTTGCGCATCTCACCATTTAATAGCATTGAAGCCTTATCTAATCCATATTAGGCATTCTTGGAAGTATTATTAAACATCACGATGCTTCGGGTTCGCTAAAAGGTCATTCAGAGGTATAATTAAACATATTGACACTTTTAGTCCCTCTAATCTTGCAAAGTTGCGCGTAACTTTACTTATAGGCATAAAAACCTTAGACGGCCATTATTTGGCATTCCCAAGAGTATAATCAAATATCATGAAGCTCCCGGTTTGTTAAAAGGTCATTCAGAGGTAAGAATTAATATGTTGACGCTTTTAATCCTTTATTGCGCAACTTTCAATTAATTACGCAAACGGCTATACTCGATCACCAAGTGGCTCATTTGTGAACATAAATATCGTGAGAGATTATTTAGAAACTTATTTTAGGTATGTTAACACTTCCAGTCCTTTCATAATCAAAGTTTTCGATTTTTCGAAAAATTAGTCCCTAAATTCAATATTAGACTTTATTATGGTTCATTACACGTGTCAATACATCATTGGACGTGATTTTACGAGGTGTTACATCCTCACCCCCTTAAAAGAAATCTCGACCTCGAGATTTGCTAAAACGCTGGAAGTACTTTCTGATGTATCACGGACTTAACTTCCACAGTATATTTGGGGCCTCTTCAAGCACCCAAGTTGACCTCTATAATAGGTACATGTATCCTTTCGGAGCTTCTTAACTTTGCCGATCTTTAAATGATACGGGTTTCTCATCAAACCAAAAATCTCCATTAATCCGCATATCATTAGGTGATAATGCTTCTTGATTAATTGGGGAAACATATCCTTTAATCATTAGTGTATAATACATTGCGAGCTCCGTCAAACTCCTTAAATAAATTTTTGCTTATAAGCTATTTGATCTTGATACATTCGATTCCTTCGAATGATTTTATATATTCAGAGCTTAATTAGTCTGATAATTAACAAGTTGGCACACCCTTCCAGGGTGATATCTTTTGTTGAACCTTATTCCTTATTAAGGACTTAAGAAGGTTGCGACTTTTATCAATCCTTGATTTTCTGCCGAATACTGGCCACTTACAGATGATTATGGATTTATTTGATCTTATTCGTTGTTTCCAAGGCAACTTTCAGATCCTGATGATTGGACTTGCCAATCTTCTATCTAATAATAGATGTTCAATATTCCATTTATGCAAGGTCTCCAAAGGAGCAGCTTTGATACTTATACATCAATTATTATAGAAAAGCTCATCTCAAGGTGAAATGGTTATTCCAACCATTACTTAAAACTAATCTTAAGGATTAGTTAATCCTTACAGTCAGTCGAACAAATCGACGATCCTGGGCAGCTGATGGCAATTCTTAATTGTTGCCTAATTAGGGTTGCAGTAATCAATGCATAAGCAAAATGAACCGCCTTTCTTAATTAACTATACCAAACTCTCATAATATTGAGTTAGGCTTTATGAATCCTTTATCTTGAAACTTACTAAATCAGGGTTTCGATTCTTCCAATGACGGTACTAGCCGTCTTGGAGATTTCATAATAATACAACCCTAAATGGGATATAAATCTTAACTCTACCTGCCTCTCAGGAGGTAAACAGGGTAATCTTAGGAGGAGATGATCAAGATACAAGGAGGTTGCAGAGATTTTCCAAATCTCAGGCCTCAGTTCATTCATCATTGCTTATGTCAAATAAGTGACACATTTATGTTACAAGTCCACGAATTCTTTAATCGGGAATATTTACTTGGATAATTCCATTCTGGATATCTTCTTTGAATACCATTAGCTGACTTTAGTACCATATGACCATTGGAATATCTTTGTGGTTCCATGCATTAAACCTCCATACTGATCAGGCATGGAAGCAATCTATGGAACTTATTAAGATACATCAATCCTCATATGGCGCTTTTATCATACTGTCTGGTATTCGTAATCGATAGAGATCAAAGAGATATCAACTATGCATGCTGACGAACTTCCTCTTAGAGAGAGGATACTCCTAAAATTTTACGCCTGAAGGTTTCTGACAGGAACAGAAGAAATGGTTCTTACGATTTCACCTGTAAGTTTTACCTTACACTTAATATCCGGGGTTCTTACGGGAGAGTTTCTAAAAGTTTGCTAAACTTATGGTCTTACGAGAGACTTAGCAGCACCTGAAACCAAACGTAACTCCTAGCCATAAAATCACCATAAGGGATTTATCTGGTGTCATTATTAACGTGAACTACCTCTAATCATTCATCAGGAGGGTTAAACGCCTCCATTCTTAAACCTTTTAAACTTAGCTATAAAATCTTTGACAAACTTTAGGGCAGTCTCAGCTTTAACTGGTTATTTCTTAATCTATAAAACGTGAGCAGCTGAGGTAGATCCATAATGGATTTATAATGAGCAGGCTTTGAACCTTTATGTGCCTGCTTATTGCCATTACTAACCACCAATAATTATTGCATTAAGCTTAGGTTTTGGGTAATTGGAATAGGGCACTATCTCAGCCAATGAATTAAAATTTGCGACATACTGTCGACAGTTTAGAACTTTTATGGTGAGAGTCAGAAAATTCTTATTCCACCTTTTTCCATTTCGATGCGAATAATAGGTCTTTCTAATAAGGTCCTTAACACTTGGTCCATCCCATAATGTATAAGAGGATCTTTCTTGTGGACTTCATTAATGTCCTTACTAATTAAAGGTGTTGCCATCGAATGGCTGTGATGCATATCTCACCGCGTTCTTTTCAGCGTAACCGCTGACACACCTAATGGTTTCTACTTCATCCAACAATTTCCTGCAATCGATTGTCCCTTTTTACTATTGAAGTCTCTTGACTTCCAAGAGACGAAGCACTTTTAAGTACACCAAAAAATAATGGTCTCCTTGCCATATATGCTTTTGCTGGTTTATTCTTCGCATTTGAAGTATGAATAAAGTTCTTCTCATGAGCAGCGACAGCCGACATGTGTTTTAAAGCAAACAACATTCAGCTTCTTGAACCTTTTTATGACTTTTCTCATAGCCTTTCCGACAGCTGTGTTAATTACCGATTTGGAGATTAACTCCATTAACATTGAGGTTCACATTTGATGCACCATTAACATTTGTCGCCTTTCTAGCATCGCGATTGCTGTTTGTCTTTTCTGAGTTTCCATACTCGAAGCTTTGGTATTAATTACCAAATTCAGCAGATACATGGTAATCCATACCATATGTCTCCTTGAATTGTCAAAGGCTTACCATAAGGAGTCTTGATAACTACTTGCTTCTTATCACCCATAATATGGGTTTGGTTTTAAGATGACCAATCCATTCCTATCACTATATCAAGTCCCTCTTATTTTAACGGAAACAAGGACAGCGGATAAGAATGATTCCTAATGGATATAAAACATCCATCTAATATTGTTGAAGCAGTCTCTGAGGCACCATTGGCCAATCCTACTTTATACTTAACGCTTAGAGTTTTAACAGGCAGATTTAATAATTTACAAAATCCATTGTCTATGAAAGACTTATCTGAACCTGAATTAAATAATACTCTAGCATGAGCGTTATTGATAAAGAAAGTACCTATTGTGACATTGTCCTCCTGAATAGCCTCTTGAGCATCCATTTGAGAGCTTCCAGCTTTGGTCTTCTTAGCCTCTCCAGGCTTCTTGGTTTTATTTGGGCAATTTTTTTTGATGTGCCCTTTTTCATTGCAACCATAGCATGTTGCGTCTCCCAACTTCTTGCAATCCAAGGTCTTATGCTCCTTGGACTTGCAGATTCCACAAGGTAGAGGCTGAGATTCAAATTTGCATATCCCGAGGTGGTATTTCCTATAAGTTTTGCATCTGGTTTTTTCACCTGACTGCTGGTTGTCCTTCAAGTCCTTGCAGTCATGGGTCTTGTGATCCATCTCTTTACAGATGACACATCCTTGGTCTGATCATAGAAACATTTCCCGAAGTGCTTCTTCCCGCAGGTTTTACATTCGGGTTTTGCCTCCTTTGGCTTGGACTGGTTATAGTTTGAACCGGTCTTACCCTTTTTATAACCCTTATTTGGGGTATCATCGCACCTTCGCTTATGATCCTTCAACGCACGGTCCACAGCGTTGTTTACGGCTATATCTATCATAGCCTGTAACTCGGTGCCCGTTAAATTCAGTCTTGCATCATCATTCTGATCAACTGGATGATTACGAGCTTCAGAGGGGTCAGCCATGATGAAGCTTTGAAGGCTACAAACCAAGTAGTAATAATTTGATCATATAATGAATTGTCGAACTTGATAATTAAATAGTCATGGTGCGAATAAACCATATAGGCCAATAGATAGTATTTAGTTTATTTGATTATGTTTTGCCTAAGTTTTTAAATAAACCATCTTTGGCGTTTTAAACGGAATATAATCCTTCATATTTATTAGACAGGGGACATAAATCACGACTGTCAATGTCGTGCCGACATTTTATAGCACAAGGGCTTGTTCCAAAGGACTTTTGATGGCACAGAGGCCTTGTCACTAGGGAAATTTTAAAACATAATCAATGATTCCTTTGGATCGGAAAATTTCATAGTTCATTGTCTTGACAAGAAGTTATGAAATAAAACTATCTTTTTCATGTATACATTCTTGCCGTAGGTATACATCCCAGATGGATGTTTGACGTGTACATCATGTTCGACGTTTATTAGTCATGATTCCTATTGATCATTTAGGCTAAATGAGGGGTTTGGAAGATTTCTAATATAAGGATGACAAGTGTGATTTCATCGCATCACCCATTGTCAGGAGTCTTAACACGTTTTCAGGTGTTTAACAAGGATCTGAATCTTTTTAAACAGGTCTTACCATCGTAGCCAGGTCTTTAATGACATTCAAGCTAGGTTATACCTTTTGAGACTCTTTTTAATATAAATACTGGCAGAAAGGAATGATATTTATTTTATTCAGGATTTTTATTATAATTATCCTGGATTTAATTAAAATATAACTATGGCACAAAAGGCCAAGTTACAAGGGCAATTATAAACCATGATTTTGTAGAATCAAGGTATTTAGGCTTGAACGTTGTTCAGTGCCTTTTCTTGACAGGGAGTTGTAGGCTACGACTGTCTTTTGTCTTATATGACAATGAATATGGCCCGTAAGCGTTATATTCCTAATGGGTGCTTAAATCATAAAATAAGAAAGGATTTCGGGAGAATCCAGTGTAAGGATGATTTATGCGATTTTATCGAACCACGTCTGCCAGGAATTTTAACATATTACAGATGTTAACAATGATTTGAATCTTTTGAATAGGTTCTACCATCTTGGTCATGTCTGAAATGACATCTAGGCTAGGTTTTACTTTTAAGATTCTTTTCAATATTTAACGCAGAACAATCCTAAATTGAGATGTTAATAAGGATCTGAATCTAATTGAGGAACTATCATCTTGGCCCTGTCTTAAAATGACACATAAGCTAGGTCTTGTCCTTTTTAGATTTTGCCATTTTATTATAATGGTAGATCTTATAAAAAGGAATTTAATTTATTTCATAATATTATATTCATATACAATGATATAAATGAAATTTAGATGAAACATCCCAATGATTTTTAAAAGAGGTACAGAATTGCCCTAAACGGGACTTGAAAGAAATGATGATGTCCATGAAGGGACTGAATGATAAGTATTCCGTTTTAAGGACTTACTAAGGAAACGAACTTCAGCAAAAGGAGTTTCTTCTTCATTTTTATTTCTGAATGCTTTCTCCTTGGTTGCACGTTCATCCTGGTCGCAGTACGAAGCTCGGCCTTCCCTAGGCTTCAAATGGGGAGAATTTCCATTACGGCTTCTTCGCTTGGCGACATAAAAAAATATATAGAATTGAAAGCAATAATTCTCCGAATAGAGATGAGAGTATTCCTATGTTAAGTCTAGACTCAGAAGGTCAAGGAATGTGCTACTGTGTCATTGAGATTAAACACAAAAGGCAAGTGTTTAATTCACTCAATGTTGGCTCTGATACCAACCTGTCACACCCCGATATTTCCACGAATCACCGGTGGGCCCGGTGGGAGTATCGTGACGTAGTTGATATCATCATAGTCAAACAACACAATTCAAATGCACAGCGGAAGCAAAAGATAAATGTATTACAATCCGATATAAAGTAATATCAAAGTATTACAAACGGATAGTAAAAGATCCACAGGCGGATCGAAATTAAAATGAAACATTGTTCAACAGACTTTAGGCATCTAAGCTTGCGAGACTCTTTATTGATGCTAGGAGTAGCCAGCCTATTCCGATTAGTACCTGCACTTAGCCTTTTTGGAAAATACGTCAGTTTTCACTGGTAAATACAATTTAACTGACTCATTTTGAAAATGTTTTAGAAAATTGATTTGAGTGCAAACGGCACAAAACTTTTTATAACTTGGGATAATTATTTGTATATAATACTTGTAAAAGAATTACATGTTTCTCATACGTTCAGTAGCCCAGGTTGACACCGGGTTAGAGATTAATAGACACACCACAGGTATAATGCCCACAAGGTTGATTCCTTTAAGTGGGATACCAGTTTTTACATATGCAGCTGTCAGGTGTACGCCTACCCCCGTGCTTAGGTTGTGGCCATTTCATGAATGATGCCAAGGATATCCGGGACATGGTCATTAACCCCCCAAAGGTTTTAAGAAAACAAAACAATTTAAACGGGTCATATCAAATAAATTTAACCTTCATACGATTAAAAATTCAATGCCCGACCAAGCGGTATTTGTATATACCGTACCCCAAGCCCGTATAGGGAAAATAAGTTAAAAGTATTTACCTGAGCAAATTTATACAATTTATCTCAGCCGTATACCACCAAGCAAGTACAGATAGCTTTTACTGGGCTCCTAAATCTGGAACGAAGGTTTTTAATAACCTATTAGATTCCTAACGGGTCTTTAATTAAGCCTAAGCTTAGACCGGTTAAATTTTAAAGGAGGATACGGTTCAATACGCATGATTATGCGAAGACCGGATTAGAATGTGGTTTAGACTAGACAAGCTTGTATCTTGTGCAATAAGGGTAAACTAAACACATTCTGGAGTTTGAGATAAAAATGATAAGGTTTGACCCGTTTCGGCTAATTTATGCAAACTAGTTACATAAGCCGATCCGAACGCGAAAAGGGCGTAACAGGTAAACAAAAGAGTCATGAACAGGTTTCCTAAGTCAATATGCCTTAAATATGTTGTGATATCAGTAGGATACCTTCGATTATGCCCAAAACGAGTTTAAGACCAATTTATGCCTCGTAGGGGTATTTTGGTCATTTTAAAGGTTACAAAAGAGATTAAATATTATTCTGAGTTACAGGTCTGATTTAATCAATAAATATACTTAATTTAATAAGTTATAACAGTAGGGTATCATATATATGTGAAATTTATTAATTATAACCATATTATGCACCGTAGGGGCATTTTGGTAATTTCACATAGGCTTAAAAGGTCAAAACTGAAAACCTGAGTTTAAAACTTTTCCTTACTATTAAAATATAAAAACTTACTGAATATATCAGTAGGCATCAACCCTTATATTTTTAAAATAGTTTTGATACATACTAGGCGTTAAAAATGCTTAAAAAGACGATTTGGAGCCATTTCCGGATTTTTAAAAGAAAGCTGATGTTTTTATTATTCCAGAAGGCTCAAAATATTTTATTTATCATATTAGATCAATAGAAAAAGGTTTGTCATCAAAAAGATTTGGAAAAAAACTCATTTTATAGCCCGAAAGGGCAAAACCGGCAATTACCGAATTAATGCTATAACCCTAAGTTATATCAGCCTAAAAATAAATAAAAATCTTCAAAAATCCCAAAATATTATTTTATATCAGTGGGTAAAAAGTTTGGTATTAAAAATGGGGTTCAGATAGGCTAGATGCTAATTATGCCGTTTAATTAATAAAAGCTTTTCATTTTACGCTAATGAGCATAACTCCTAATCTAGACCTCAAACTGAGGTCAAATTTTAGGGACAAGTTTATAATTCAGTAGTGAAGGTATCTATCCTTTCACATTTTCAAAAATATCGTTTTAAGGTCAAAAGGGCATAACGGTTAACATCTAGGCATTTAACGGAAACAAGCATGAACTAGGATTTCTATGGAACCAAGTTGTATAACCTTGGAGGGTTATACTAACTTATAATATGGTCCTAATGGAATCCTAAGGCATAACTAAACTAAGCATAATCGGGTCAGAACTGAAAGTCAAAGCAAAAGTCAACTTTTGCGACTTTCGGTTCCGAACCGAGCCTATACTTAGATTTGTCGGGTTGAATCATGCTTAGGCATGTTCAACTAATATTTACCAAGTTATTAAAGTGAAAAAACTGATTTTATGACTTTTATATTTATAGTTATGAATTTATTTAAAGACTAACCCGATTGACTCTTATTTGACCCGATAATTTAACTAAGTAAACATGGTAATTAGGAGGTGCCTCTTTAAGGGTTTAATACCTACCTAATTACGATCATGTAGCCATGTTCGTTGCGAACCATGGCTCAACCGTTTAAAAGTCAAAGCGTTTTTCGAAAACGCTTGACTTTCAGTTATAACCGTTAAAAATTAAACTAAGCACGAAAGGACACTTACAAAGGGTCCAAGCAAGGAGGGAATTGATCTTGGATGTTCAGGTATGAAGCACAAGGGCCCCAACTTAGAATAATTAGATCAAGGTATGGAATGGAAGCAAGATCAAGAGGGGTATTTATAGGTTTTTGAGAACCGTTAGGATCGTTTCTCGTAAACGTGATCAAATCTGAGCCATACACCTCTTACCTATGGTTTACTAAACAATGAGCAGCCCCTAGAATCAAAAGTGTGAGACAAAGAGCAAAACAACAGGTGGTTTCTGGATTTTCTGGAACTGGCAACCTCATGCGGACCGCATGGGTTTCTGGATGCGGTCCGCATCCACCAGCCCAGCTCACAAATTTTCATTTGTTTTCACTTTTGGCCCCTGCACTTGATAAATGTCATTTCTGATACATCCAAGGCCCGTTAAACCATTTTTAAGGCTCTACAATGATGCCTAAGCATAGAGAACATAAAACATGCTCAAAAATATGCCGGATGTCGGTTCGTTTGGTCGTACGGTCCCGTTGTTCGGCTAATTACAACGAAACACGGACAGACGCTAAAAACGATCCAAATTACGCGACGGATGGAATTTTATCAAGACAAACATTAAAATAAAATATTTTAGTGCTTACATAAATTTTTGGGTGTCCGGGGATATTCAGAATGCAAGATATGCGCGAAAATGCAAACTTGTGCACTTTTTGACACTTTTAGTCCCTGCATGACGTAAAAGTTTATTTTTGCGCAGCAAACACCTCCAAGCCTATATGTAAGCTATATAAAGATTAAATAGGGTATGTTTAACTCATGGACATATTACGGAAGGTCCGTTACTATACGAATCGACCTACTTTTGCAGTTTGACGTAATTAGTCCTTTAATTGCGTAAAGTAGCGCAAAATGTCATTTAATGATATCCAAGCCTTCCATGGCCCATAATGGGCATTCCCAAGCATATGTTTAAATATTACTACGCTCCCGTTCTCTTAAATGGTCACCGAAAGGCGTAGATTCAAAAGTTGACGCTTTAGGCCCCTCTATTGCGCAAACTTGCGCATCTCACCATTTAATAGCATTGAAGCCTTATCTAATCCATATTAGGCATTCTTGGAAGTATTATTAAACATCACGATGCTTCGGGTTCGCTAAAAGGTCATTCAGAGGTATAATTAAACATATTGACACTTTTAGTCCCTCTAATCTTGCAAAGTTGCGCATAACTTTACTTATAGGCATAAAAACCTTAGACGGCCATTATTTGGCATTACCAAGAGTATAATCAAATATCATGAAGCTCCCGGTTTGTTAAAAGGTCATTCAGAGGTAAGAATTAACATGTTGACGCTTTGAATCCTTTATTGCGCAACTTTCAATTAATTACGCAAACGGCTACACTCGATCACCAAGTGGCTCATTTGTGAACATAAATATCGTGAGAGGTTATTTAGAAATTTATTTTAGGTATGTTAACACTTCCAGTCCTTTTATAATCAAAGTTTTCGATTTTTCGAAAAATTAGTCCCTAAATTTCAATATTGGACTTTATTATGGTTCATTACACGTGTCCATACATCATTGGACGTGATTTTACGAGGTGTTACACCTTTTTTCTGTGAATTACGTATGTGTTTATTACGAAGTTTCCAAATGGAAATTACACCGAGATAGAAGACTTTTGATTTTTTGAAGATGGTGGGGGGGTCAGCGTTACGAATGGTGCTTTTAAGAGCATGTGCAATACTGAGAAGAATGGGAAGAGATATGTCATGATTAGGCATTCTTCAGAAGTTATCATCAAGTTTCTGATGATTATGCAAAAGCATGGCGTGCTCGTATTTGAGTTACAGCTGTTGGGTTTTGTTTTTTAAAATTTATGAATATATTTAGTTGATTTCGTTCAAAAATTAAAGGCAAAATCGACGTCTCTTTTAGTAGTTGTAGTGTGTGAAGGAATCACTATCGTGTGCAATTCATTTTTAAAGTGTTCTCAGCCTTAGATGTTTGCTATTGTATAGGTGTACATGTGTTATGTTCATTAAAATTGGAGAAAGGAATATTGAATCTCATTTGCCAAAATGATTGGTTGATGTTTGCGTATAGATTGTGTTGGAGATTCTAGAAAGTAAATGATTTTGTATGTTAGGTAATGATATGTTAAAAAAATGCAGAGGTTTTATCTCTTTGAAAAGTGGACTTTTATGTTAACAGGGAGTCTGGTTGAGTTTGATTTAAAATTGTGTGTCCATTTGGCCTTTTCTGTGTTCTTTCTAGTCTTTTTTAATGTACATTTGTTTCCTATGCCAGAAGCCAATTAGGAAACTTTGTTATTTTGTGGAATCGATTTTTAATGATCCTATCTTATAAGTATTATTTTGTATGACTAGTAAGACAGTCTCTTTGGAGATATGAACTCCTTTACGACAAAGTGTACATGCACTTCTATGTCGTATCGGTAGTAGAAGGGATGAGATCTAGAATCATTGGCGTACATATTAATACCTTTTATAAAAGGAAGGTTACCACAACAAGGCTACTAGGTACGTTGGCTCCTTTAATAGTGGACACCCGTCGCAACGAACGAGCATTCCCACTAGTGATAATATATAAGTATATAAAGAATTTTAAATCTTTTATGCTAATTATTAACAAAATAAGTGTCTAAAATCTTCAATAATAAATCTTTTTTAAAAAAGTAATTAGTAGTTGAAACATATTCAATGTTAATCTAAATTGAATAATAATATAAGATAATTATAAACGTAGAAGATGCAGCTTTCTGTGATGTGGTGCTGACAATGGTTCATTTGGCTGGATGATTGGAGCTTTTTTGTGGGTATTAATTTTGAGATGTGATAGTTAGTTTTGGTGCGAGTGGTGTTGTCATTTATTTTGTTCCCCGCCCCTTCTGTTAGCTGTTGTAGGAACTAGTTTCACTTTTTATTAAAAATATTAATAAAATAAATAATAACGAGACTCCCGTTATTCGTAGGAAATATGATAGTACAATCCGGTTACAAAACTATATGAAAAATAAATAAAATACAAATACATTGTACCAATCTTGATTCAAGCCAACGTCTTTGGAAGAACTTCAACCGCACCATCTTGTACGAACCTCCGCTGCAAGAATGAACAAACTATCGTTGAAGGTTTTGGTTGAGGATCGTGTTAGACACGGGGCCCTTAAAACAGATTTCACGCCTCCTCTCAGACGGTCTGTTTCCAGGATACAACAACCGAAGCAGTAGTTGTACTGCCGCAGATGACACTCGCGCCCGAGATTACACCGGGTATAATTTGGTGTTCATATAATTAGGAAAAATATGAAGTTGATAAAAGGATAATTTAGAGACTGCTCCTCTCTAAAATTTCCATGGAACAAAGGATCTCTTTTGTGTGTATATCTCTCATATGTTAGAATGAATCCTCATTCTATTTATATTCATACACATAAAGAGCTAATTAAACCCAATCAATATTGTCATAATTTAGACAATTAAACCTTGTAATGAATAGGGTTTAAATTCTCATTAATCTTGTACTAAACAAGATATTTAATATTGTAACAGACAATATTAAAGTTCAATCAAATGGATTAAAGTGGTCAACTCGAAACGCTCATTTTTATTCATGACTGAATTAAACGAGTTGAGACCATTGTTAACTTACTAGTGGTTGACCAGATTTCCTAGTCGCGTGCGCTAGAACTGATCCGCCAGTCCGTGCGCCACGCTTCAAGTATCTCATGTCACGCCATGTGGAGTCGCGCGCCACACGGATGCCACTACACATAACAGGACGCCACCTGGTTATGTGTCATCCATGCGCGTGCACCACCTGCACTCTCCACCTTAGCCAATGACGTGCGCCATGCGCCTGAGGAGCTCGCGCCGCATCGACATGCTACACGCCATGGCATCCGCCTACGCCACCCAAGGGTGCGCCATAAGCGGACCCGCCATGTATCTGACCACGCGTTAATGGACAAAAATACAAAGGTGGTGTGCGAAGTCCAAAATGCACTACATAGGGCCTATAGCCCACTGCATGCGCGCATATGTGCACGAGTAAGGGTGCTCCGCACCCTTTAGGGTCCTCACTAGTGTTTTCCTATAAGGAAACAATATACAAGGAATGCTCCTCCTTATAAACCACTTTAAGTTTTGTCATCCCACCTATGTGGGACAAGTTGACAAAACTAATCCATTTTATTCATCTTTGTTTGTTCCAAACATATAACTTCAAGCTTTGATATCTCATTCATCTTAGCTCTATTTGGACATAGTTTGAACACAAACCATAAATAATTATTTATACAACACATATATAAATATTATTGATGTCCATAATATTTAGTGAAAAACTCATTTTCACTAAAATTTCCAACAATCCCCCACATGAATGGAGATCGATTAAAACACACAAAATTCCCCAATGAAAACTCGACAGTCGAGTATTGCAGGATAGGTAGGCGTAGCCTTTGAACCTCCCTTTGTGAAGCATACTTAGCCTACTAGGGTTTTGTAGACGTGATATCCTTGAACAACCCCCCATTTATGTAAACGACAATATGCATTCACGCAATACTTTCCCTAGCCGGGCCATCTCCTCATGTATGTCTCCAATAATGGTCATGGAGCACTTTCCTGGTTCTGCGGGAGCTCTAGGAATTATGCCCTAATTCCATTCGAAGCGACCACACTTCTCTTCAACATAGGTGATTTCCCTTTAAATCATTAAAAGCATTATGGTTTACTAAAACCACATATTATGCTTAACCTCACAACAATGTCACTGAATATTATAGGAATGGACTAGGACGTATTTAAACACCCTTTTATAGTTTTAGGGGGATATATCAACATATACACTAGCTTATATATAAACATATATATTAGTTATGCCCCCACAGTGACTACCACTTGGTTCATGATTAAGTTGGCCTATTGAACCGAGATCTTGGGATCTCCAGTCAACTAGGTTAGGTTTCCCTCATGTCCCTTTTTCCATGGCTTTAGTCCCATTCCACAACCTGATCTGTTATCAACCCACTGGTTGTTGGATCCAAAATTATCTTTGACTTCGCTAAGTCACCAAGGATAATTTACATTGCGGTCAGTTGTTCTAACGTGTTCTTGACTCGCTAGTCACTTTTGCCTTTTAGTCGATTCATAAGACTTATAACTCGTGATCTCAACCTGGATCCAGTTATGTACCTTGTCTTAGAATGACATGAAACTCAATTCATGGCTGGACACGTTTTCACCATGCCTTTGGTGTGTCATGACTGACATCTTACTAGATTTTGAATCTAACCAATTGGCATTCGAGTCCAATCTACTCGATTGACTCCATATAACCATTGTGTACTCCACTTGGTCATGCGTTTGCAATATATGCAAGTCACCCCCACATTTAAGTGTAAATGGATAGCATCCAAATGGGGTGATGAAAGGTTCTCCCTTTCATTTCGAGTTTGAGAAAACTTCTCAACTACCATTTCCACATTGAAATGCAAGTCACCCCACATTTAAGTGTAATTGGATAGCATCCAAATGGGGTGATGAAAGGTTCTCCCTTTCATTTTGAGTTTGAGAAAACTTCTCAACTACCATTTCCACATACCCTAAAGGGTTTGTTTCTTAAATGGCCTCCTCCCCCCACATTGCTTGCATATTAATGAAGTTATATTTATAGTTTTGTTTAGCACAAAATTCGTTCTTGTGTCATCACATATTTTGAATGTTTGAAGTTAATTTAATCTCCGTCGAGCATATAAATTAACAAGTATTAGTCTAGCATGCTTTAGACCACAATACTCTAGCATGTGAACAGAAGATGCATCATTCTGATTCTTCACAGCCTTAAGAGATAACGCACTATCTCTTCCGAACATTCGTTTCTTAGTTTAGACACAATAATGAAATTTTATTTCACCATTCCAAAACCATCGGTTTTTAGGAAGGCCTCAAAACCATAGTTAACTTCATCCATTAGGATCATAACTCGATTGCCTTTAATCTCCAAGGCTTCACCATTGACTTCTTAAAAACTTAAACATAAGTCTTAATCCAAGTCACTTTGATGAAAAATCTTGGTATAAAATCACTTGAGTCTTGAGATATAGCCAATTAGATTGACTCTCAACAACAAAGCATTCACATATGCCTATAGTGATATATACATTTACATTGTTGTTTCATTAATACCATGTATTGGGATACTCTCCCAAATTGAGGACCAAGCCTCCACATAGTTTAAACAACATTGATGGTGGTAGAAGCATCTACAAGTCCATCACTATTGTAAATCTCCGTTAATAAATTTTACTAAATTTATTAAACTCATTTACAATAATAACATATAGTCCTTTCATATGTTATATTCTTTGAAAACTTACATGTGCATTTCCATGTTGATGCTCTCAACATTAGATGGCATATCTCGTTTTCGTGCATTTCAACTCAAACCATGCACCATGTTTCTCACGAACTCATTATACGTTTGATGTTTGATTTGTGACTTATTACATAAGTCATGATCACAACCCGCTCGTTGTGTCCGTGTAAATTAGTTTTTACACTTTGTATCAAAATGTGTATCTTTTTGACAACTTATTAGTAGTCCAAAATAACGAATAGACCAATGATATCTAAACATCAAATCCCAAAGTGTTATTATTTCCAACACACTTTAGAACGAAATAAACGCAATTACATCGTTCTATCATGTTTTGAGGTACTCCCTCAAAGGAACACGTATAACTCGTTTCGTCTCGAAACTCTAAATTTGAATAATCACAAGTTGTCCAAAATATAAAGTTGCGTACAATTAACTACTCGCAAATAGTTGAGCAACTTATTATATTTATAACAACATCGAGTTGTTTTTCACCAAATAGTCTTACCGAGACTATTATATGGTTGAACACGTTATACTTCTCGTGGAAGTAACGAATCACTTGTAATTCGCAAAGACATGTTTTATTCGTTCAAAACATTTCTCGTTTTTGCAAATGTTTTAATATTAAACTATATATTTATGTTTTGATTACAAATCAAGACAATAAACCTTATAATAATTTAATAAATAAAACAATTTCAAACTCGCTCGTTTGAAAATAAAACGAACACACATCGTTTTAATAAATTGTTTATCATATTCAAACCATTTCTAACCGTTGTTAGATAATAACAATTATCAATCGTTAAATTGAGTGGTTTATATGAAAACCAATTCTAATATGCTAATTAGAATTTAAATGTTTAACAAACATTCAAAATATTCTGTTTTATGAAGTAAACCGCTTCTAACGCGCTCGTTAGAAATAAAACGAATACATTTATTCACTTTTGGTTTACTTAAATGAACGTTTTCTAACACGCTCGTTAGAAATATATAAAATGATTACAAATCATCTTAAATAGTTTATCATATTTAACCCGGTTCTAACCCGCTCGTTAGAAATTAACGATTGTAAATCGTTAAAATAGTTGGTTATAAGATAAACTAATTCTAATATGCCAATTAGAAAATTAGACGATTATTTATTGCCATAAGCCGTTTTTGGTTTATATAAAATAAACGTTTTCTAACCCGTTTGTTAGAAATAAACAATTGACAAAGTCGTTAAATCGTTTCTAACACGCTTGTTAGAAAATAAACAACTATCAAACTCTTTAAATCGTTTCTAACACGCTCGTTAGAAATAATCGATTAAAAAATTTGTTTTTGAAGTTTATAAAAAAATAGAAACTATTTCTAATACGCTCATTAGAAATAAACAAATAAAAAGCGTTTAAACGTATGTGGAAAAAATCCGTTTCTAACTCGCTCGTTAGAAATTTAATAGTTTAGACGAAACCGTTACAAGGTTTATTATCCAAAATAATTGTCTCCAACACGCTCAGGTAATTATTTGAAATAATAATATTTTTTGACACGCTCGTTAGAAAATCTAAACGTATATTTTCTAGCACGCTCGTTAGAAAATCTAATCGTCTTTTAACAAGTTAGTTTTACACAATCATCCTATCTAACACGCTCATTAGATATAAAGGATGATATTAAAACTTATTGTTCTATAAAATTCTAACACGCTCGTTAGAGATATAAAAAGTTTTAATCTTGTTATTCTTTCAACAACGTTTCTAACACGCTCGTTAGAAAATATTAAAACTAGTTATTTTATAAAATAATTACTTTCTAAAATGCTAATTAGAAAATATAAAAATTTAAGACTTTTAAAACCAACATTAATCTCACAATTATGGTTACTAAAAGTTTATTAAAAAATAAATTAAACGTTACAAACATTTAATTTGTAAGGGGTTACAAAATAAAATTTTCTAATACGCTCATTAGAAAATTTAGTATTTCAAAAACCTATTGAAATACATATTATTTTGTATATGTTCGGTTTTATCTAAACATGAACAAAAACCATGAACTCCAAAACTTGAATCAAAAAGTCGTTTTGCAACCCTGTATTCGGATTAAAGATTGTACTCCAATCATAAAATTAATCTGACTCATTGTACTAAATAAATATTTCCCAAAAAATATTTTCAAGATTTTAACAAAAATCTCATTAAATATTTTAACTTTCGTGAACCTAAATCCTCATAGAGAAGGGTTTTAAGATTGTAGCAACAATCTTCACGAAAGTCTGTTTTAAGATTGTAGGAACTAGGTTCACTTTTTATTAAAAATATTAATAAAATAAATAATAACGAGACTCTCGTTATTCGTAGGAAATATGATAGTACAATCCGGTGACAAAACTATATGAAAAATAAATAAAATACAAATACATTGTACTAATCTTGATTCAAGCCAACGTCTTTGGAAGAACTTCAACCGCACCATCTTGTACGAACCTCCGCTGCAAGAATGAACAAACTATCGTTGAAGGTTTTGGTTGAGGATCGTGTTAGACACGGGGCCCTTAAAACAGATTTCGCGTCTCCTCTCAGACGGTCTTTTCCATGATACAACAACCGAAGCAGTAGTTGTACTGCCGGAGATGACACTCGCGCCCGAGATTACACCGGGTATAATTTGGTATTCATATAATTAGGAAAAATATGAAGTTGATAAAAGGATAATTTAGAGAGTGCTCCTTTCTAAAATTTCCATGGAACAAAGGATCTCTTTTGTGTGTATATCTCTCATATGTTAGAATGAATCCTCATTCTATTTATATTCATACACATAAAGAGCTAATTAAACCCAATCAATATTGTCATAATTTAGACAATTAAACCTTGTAATGAATAGGGTTTAATTTCTCATTAATCTTGTACTAAACAAGATATTTAATATTATAACAGACAATATTAAAGTTCAATCAAATGGATTAAAGTGGTCAACTCGAAACGCTCATTTTCATTCATGACTGAATTAAACGAGTTGAGACCATTGTTAACTTACTAGTGGTTGACCAGATTTCCTGGTCGCGTGCGCTAGAACTGATCCGCCAGTCCGCGCGCCACGCTTCAAGTATCTCATGCCACGCCATGTGGAGTCGCGCGCCACACGGATGCCACTATGCATAACAGGACGCCACCTAGTTATGTGTCATCCATGCGCGTGCGCCACCTGCACTCTCCACCTTAGCCAATGACGTGCGCCATGCGCCTGAGGAGCTCGCGCCGCATCGACATGGTACATGCCATGGCATCCACCTACGCCACCCAAGGGTGCGCCATAAGCGGACCCGCCATGTATCTGACCACGCGCTCATGGACAAAAATACAAAGGCGGTGTGCGAAGTCCAAAGTGCACTACATAGGGCCTATAGCCCACTGCACGCGCGCATATGTGCACGAGTAAGGGTGATCCGCACCCTTTAGGGTCCCCACTAGTGTTTGCCTTTAAGGAAACAACATACAAGGAGTGCTCCTCCTTATAAACCACTTTAAGTTTTGTCATCCCACCTATGTGGGACAAGTTGACAAAACTAATCCATTTTATTCATCTTTGTTTGTTCCAAACATACAACTTCAAGCTTCGATATCTCATTCATCTTAGCTCTATTTGGACCTAGTTTGAACACAAACCATAAATAATTACTTATACAACACATATATAAATATTATTGATGTCCAAAATATTTAGTGAAAAACTCATTTTCACTAAAATTTCCAACAGCTGCTTGCTGACAGAGGAGATAGCGTTGTTTTGTTTTTGTTTTGTCACACCTCAACCGATGGCAAAAACATCGAGGTGATACGTAATAGATTGAACACAAACCATAAATAATTACTTATACAACACATATATAAATATTATTGATGTCCAAAATATTTAGTGAAAAACTCATTTTCACTAAAATTTCCAACAGCTGCTTGCTGACAGAGGAGATAGCGTTGTTTTGTTTTTGTTTTGTCACACCTCAACCGATGGCAAAAACATCGAGGTGATACGTAATAGATTGCTCAAAGGCAACGTAACACTAAATTTGCAACAATAGATTAAAATTCGAAATTTTATTTCATATCATCAAAAACAAACATTACATTGTCTCAAAAGGAAATACAACAATTTGGAATTCCGTAACTAAATACATCAAAATGCATAATTAAATTTGGTGGGTATCTAATCCACCCTATGTAGTTTTCTTGTAGTATCATCATTAAATATTTCTTGCAACATGTATAAAATATCCGTCAACACAAATTATGTCGGTGAGCATACTAGTTTGGTTATATAGCATAAGTAAGAATGAGTCTCAAATTCACATGTTTAAAGTATACTAAATCATGTAACATACTAGCATGCATTAGGCTAAATATGAATCCAAAGTTTGGCACTAGCGTAATCTTATTACCGAAGCAAATAAGACCGTAATGAATAACTTAACAATGATCCACAAAACGGCCAGTGTAGTAATCCTATAGCGCTCTACACATGTTAAGGGATACTACAAGGTTAATGATAATTGGCTAAGCATAAGATTAATCTAGCATGAAATCACAGATAGCCTAACATATAAGCATGTATACTAATTATGTATTTAAATAAGTTTGCATGTATGAGTATTTAATTGAGTATTTAGTATAGATAGATAATGCAACCTAAATAGTGTTTAAAGCGTAAAAGGGTCAAGTATGAACTTGCAAAGATTTTCCACAAAATGCGAGTGAGCGGTTTTGAAGGTCATAATCACCAGAGTCACTATAAAAAGGTAAACAACGGTGTATGGGCAAGGAGATTTGGGATTTAGAGATTGAAAAGGTAAACTAAGATCAAGATATTCTCCACCTTACCATATGATATTCAACCATGGATTGGTTGATATCATGGCTTGGTTTATGGAGTAAGTATTATTATTATTATTATTATTATTATTATTATTATTATTATTATTATTATTATTATTATTATGTATATAGTCAAGCATTGTCAAGCATTATGATAAATCCATTAACCTCAATGATTCACCATTGCACGAAACCACCCACATAGTTGATGGTTCGGGTTGTCATGAATATAAGTCAGAATTACATAAATAACCTATCTATTTGCTAAGTAACCAAGTGAGGTACATCCTAGACGAGTGCTTCCAACATTGCGTGATTAGAGACTTGGTGTAGTTTCACTTACCTTATTGTTTGTAGGTTACTTAGTGACTTACAAGGATTAGATTTCGTCCTCTGCAACAAGCATCTCTCTCCCACGCCCTTAGCTTCAGATTTTCCCCCTCCCTCTCATCTCTCTCTCATCCAAGTCATCTAGCCACATCATCAAGGGCATGAACGGATCTGTGTTTTTCTCCCACATTGGAGATAGTCTAAGATGTTATTTTCTCAAATGTTGCATTTCTTTGTTTATTTCTTCCGTGATTATTATCTTTTATATTGCCTATTTGCCTTGTAGGGAGAGGATGGTTGGTTCTCTACATGGGCCATGCAAAACACAAGCTATTGGTGGCTAACCTCTATATTTAAAGGTATACACTTTGGGAAGTGCATAATATTTGCTTTATTTGTAATCTTCAAATATTAGTCTGTACACAATCAGGGACGCAACTTCTAGTGGGCGGGAGGGGGCGGTCGGTCCCCAAACTTTTCACTCAGTAATGGAGAGTATGTAATTTTCGTATAGAAATTTTTGGGTATATGGGTATATACGTTTTTGACCCCCCAGTTTTATAGAAATTTTTTGGTATATACGTTTTCGACCCCTCGGTCGGAAATCTCAAGCTTCGCCACTTTACACGATGGCTGATTTTGAACCTTGTGCAGGTACTCTTTGGCATGTTTGTTTATGACGACTTTATTGAATCAATGCATTTAGGAATGTATGTCTACTAAAATGATTATATTATTCATATGGTTGTCATAATCTCATTTTAGTGGTTGTCCAACTACAAGGGGTACTAGCAAGACGAAACGTGTTAAAAAGTCTATATGTTACATCATAAGGGAGATGCTCTTGTCAGTGGTTCTGTTTCAGGTTCAAAAGCATACATAAGGATAGTTTGTTTTTACTTATCTTTTAGAGTTAATTGCCCGGATGGTCCCTGTGTCAGTGGTTCCGTTTCAGGTTCAAAAGCATACATAAGGATAGTTTGTTTTTATATATCATTTAGAGTTAATTGCCCGGATGGTCCATGTGGTTTCTCATTTTTGCACCTTTAGTCCCCAACTTTTTAAAATTACACGTATGCTCCCTGTTGTTTGATCTTTTATTACTCAGATAGTCCCCTGAGTGGATGTCTGTTAGTTTATTCAGTTAAGTTTGTGTGAAATGACTTAACTACCCTTATCATTTAAAATACTAATTAAATTAAAACATTAAAAAACATCAAGTGAGACCTACCCACCACTCACCCCCAACTTCATCTTCAACCTCTATCACCCAACCCTCTACCGTCACCACCCCATGTCTTCTTCCCCCTTCTTTCTCCTTAACCTGCAACAACCTAAAATCACGGCCACCACCGATGTGTTCAAATCTGGACTTTTATGTTCTGTTTGGTTCTAAAACCATGCTACTTTATGAACATGACAAGAAGACATGAAAACGTCCTCTGTTTTCTCTAGTTTCCCTTAGGGATACCTCTATAACCAATCAAAGCTTCTTCCTTCATATGAAATCGAAACCCGAAAGCAAACTCGGATTTCTCCTCTTAACCAAACCCATCAAATATTGAACAATTCAACCCGCTTTAACTTCCATCAATCCTCTCTTCTTGATCAATGAAATCGACATTTGTACCCGAAATTCCCACATGATCATCATCCATCTGTGTCCTACAAACCCAAAAAACCCACCTAAATTCCCAATTAATCCAAACTCAACAAATTTAACAGAAAATATAACAAAAATCCCCAAAATTGAAACTTTATCTTACCCCACCAGGTGTTTGATCAAATGCCTGAATGAGCTGACAACCAACACCCATATAAAGTAGCAAACTTTCATCATATTTCGTTGTTCATTCAACTGAATTTTTCAGGGAGCATACCTTTTATTCCGGCAAACCTGTACATTCTGGTGACATTCCGTCGTCATAAAACCACCAACTGCTCACCCTAACCTTCATCTCCATTCTTTGTCACTCTACTCCGACAGCCCTGAAGGAACCAACTGACGGGTGGTTGCAGGTGCCTCCGTCGTAGGAGGTGACGGGTGGTTGCAGTTCGCAGGAGGTGGTTGGTAAAGAATGTTGATGGTTGTCACTGCTTCTTGCAGAGAAGAAGAGTTGGGAGGGTGCTGCTGTTGGTCTGCTAATTTGTGGGAGAAGAAGAAAGGTTAGGTGGGGGGTTGGTTTATTATATTTTTATATAAGTGGCCCCCCACACACACAAACATATATATATATATATATATATATATATTTAATGATTATTTAATTTGATTTGTTATATCACTAAGGGCAATTTAGTCCTTTAACATGGACCTAACTGCGTAAACTAACGGTCATCCACTCAGGGGACTATCCGAGTAACAAAAGATCAAACCACAGGGAGCATACGTGTAATTTTAAAAAGTTGAGAACTAAAAGAGAAAAAAAATAAGAAACAGGGACTATCCGGGCAATTAACTCTAAAATTTATATGTTTCCTCCTTTTATTATTATTTTTATTTAGGCTTATGCTCGGCTACAAACACCATAAATGACGAACTTGAATTATCTCCTTGTGCCACTTTTACAAAGGTAAGAATCATTATAGTTTATTAATGCTCTGATATGATTTGACATCAAACTTTTGTCAACAGGTTGGGATTTTCGAACCAAAGATGAACGGGACTAGCATAAGGCGGCTCAATACAAATTAAACGATACTAGCTATATTCAGATTTGCCACCATTCCACTTTTATATTGTGACAATGACAATAAACAAGATGTGACATCCAGAACCTTATAGAAATGTTCGGATACCTCCGTTGTGAGAGGTCATTGTCTTGTCTTGTCTTGTTTGTAAGACTGTGTTATGGAATAGCGCTCTCTTAAGGTGAAAAGTGAAGGGACGTGAATGTGGAACTCGTGAGGCAGACCACGAGCATGAGAGAGGGAGATGGGGGGGATGCATACTCACTAGGGGTTTTCATGGGCCAATCTGATCCGAGCGAGGGTCTGCTCGTGCTCGGATGAATTACAACCGATCCAATCCGATCGGATCGAATTTGCAAAACCGAGCACAAAAGTGATGCTCGTGCTCGGATTGAATTTGAATCGAGCGTGATCGTTTTCGCTCGTTTTATA
Organism: Helianthus annuus; assembly: GCF_002127325.2. NCBI lineage: Eukaryota > Viridiplantae > Streptophyta > Magnoliopsida > Asterales > Asteraceae > Helianthus > Helianthus annuus. The sequence goes on along the minus strand of NC_035441.2, from coordinate 164,588,167 downwards.
AGAAGACATTCTACCAAAAAAAAATTCTTAATTTTTATCACCAATTCAGAGTACACTGTACAAAAACTGTAAAAAAAGCCACATTTTAAGTAGAGTCATCAAAATAACAGCCTTCATTAAAACATGTATAATCTGTGTACACTTTACACAGATGATTTCGGATTCAATTAAACGATTTAACTGTACACATTGTATAACCTGTACACAGGCTATCAAAACACAAAATCGACCCATTTAATTATAATTTCCTTCAAGATTATTCAGAATCATATACTAGATTGGAAAGTAAGTGAAGCAAAACTCTTTATTTCAAAACATAAATTCGGTCCATATAAGAAAACTGACATTTACTTGAAGATTCAAATTAGGGATGAAGATGTAGGGAGTCGCTGGAGGTAGGACAGTCGCCGGAGCTAGGTCAGTCGCCGGAGCTAGGGTAGCGTGTGCAACTGAGCGTGACTGCGTGAGTGTGTGCAACTGAGCGTGACTGCGTGAGTGTATGCAACTGAGCGTCTGGGCGTGAGTGTGTGGTTGCGCTGTGTGCGGCTAGGAAAATGGGGAAGGGGAATTAGGTTTTAGATTTAGGGTAAGGAATGAGCTAAGTATGAATGGGCTAAGTATTTTTATGGGCTAAGTATGATTGGGCGTTGTGTTTTTATGGGCTACTTATGCTTATATTAATTAAATATATATATTAATTATTTAATAAAAATAATTCGAGCGAAACCGAGCGATCGACGAGCGAGCGGACCCTTGCTCATGCTTGGCTCGTTTTCAAATCGAACCGAGTCGAGCCGAGCCGAGCGGATCATTTACAAACTGAGGGTGAATCGAATAAACATTTTTCGGGCATTTTTCGAACGATCGTCGAGCGATCCTCGATCGTCGAGCAGTTTGGACAGCTCTAATACTCACGATTATGTGACAGTGATATAACTATCATTTTTCGACGTGAGAGTGAAAAATGTGAAACTGTAAAACGTGATCTAATTCAGCTCCATCAGAGCCCTTATGGCGGGCTATGCCACTAGGCCACATGCCACTAACACTTTCAATATCATTGTTGAAGATTTCGGTTTCTTAGAGTGAAGGGAGTGGTTACCTATTTGGAATAGGTAAACTCCTCATTCACCCAATCAGACAGTGACACGTCAATTCACCTAAATTGTTTATCTAATGCTCAAAAACGTTGGCGATGGTTTACCTAATAGGGTTTAGGTAAACTATTTAAAAAAAAAAAGAAAAATGTGTGATCGGTTGAGAAGGAATGAAACCCGCCACACACCCATCTTTCTCCCCCCTTCCCTCCCTCTCCCCCAATCGGTAAAGCTTCACCGAAAATGCCCCCCAATTGGTAAACGTGGCTCAGTAAAATATTGGCGGTGGAGTGGGATTCGGTACCGACCACTTTACCGATCCCACTCTGTTCCCCTTAAAGCACCTATAAATAAAAGGTGGCTAAAAACACCACATCATCACCTATCCTAATTCTTTCTCTCTCTTACCTCACTCGCATGCACTCTCTCTCCCTAAAAACATTTTTATATCCTCTCTCGTCTATCTTCAATTCGACTTACATATATATATATATATATATATATATATATATATATATATATATATATATATATATATATATATATATATATTTCATCTTCACACAAAAACACCATCATCTTCTCTCTCCTACACCACATCTTCTTTATTTTCTAAAAACAACCGAAAACCCTTTACCGGTGGTGCTGTTATGGAATTCCTAAAGCATGAAATTACGAATGAAATAAGTATACATCTTATACAAATAGACAATTTTCAATACATACAAACTTAAGTTACAAAAGTCGGCGGGAATAGTGAAACAAAACTATTGGTCAAAAGTGACGGCTGATTTTAATAATCTCTTTTTTTTCCTTTTTGCATAAAATAGTTATTTATAAGTCCTGTTAAATTACGATTTTATCCCCTATTAAAAATTACGATATTGCCTCCGGTTCGAAATTGAATTTATGCTTTGCCCCCAGCTTACATCTATGATTTTGCCCTCTGTTAAAAAATACGATTTCGCCCTGATTAAAAAAATATATTTACTTTTGCCTATAATTCCATTTTAAAACTACAATTTCGCCCCCAGTTCAAAATAAAAATTTTGTTTGCCCCTTTGCCCACAGTAAAAAAAATTACGATTTTGCCCACAATTCAAACTAAAAACATGATTTTGCCCTCAATTCAAAATATTATTTTACCTCCGGTTTAAAATTACGATTTTACCCCAGCTAAAAATTGCAATCTTCTCAGTGTTTTTTTGGGCAAAACTATTATAGTCTTTTATTTGACTTGGTTGACTTAATTTAGTTTTTATTTGTGCCAAACAGCTGCCTAGCACTCGCTAATTGGTCTTGACAAATTATCGTTTTGCCCCCAACTCTAAATTACACGCTTGCCATTGTTTTAGTTATTTTTTTTATCATAACTATGATAGTTTTTTCTTTACTTGGTTAACTTGATGTATCTTTTTTGATATCGTGTTATAAGTAGCATATATAACTAACCGAAATAAATGCGTACATGTTATTAAAATGAGAAATATTCGGTTTAACGTCCCGCAACACGGGCGGGGACGGGGCATACTCTAGTTGATCTTTAATTCCCAATGAAATTAAATTATTTGTCACCAACAAGAAATGTGATTGACCACCGACAAAAAATGTGATTGACTTGTACACGGATAAACAGCACGATTCATTATAGCAATAATCTTTATATGAATTATTTTTTCTCCCATTACAATCATATCCTAAGAGTTGGATATTTTCCTTTTTCTTGGAGTTGCTTTTGGCGTCCTTCCTTTATTTAGATGATCAACACACATGTTACCCATATTGTATTAAATAGGGCGGAATCAGATGAGGGCTAAGAGGGTCCAACAACCCTCGAGCATTAGAACTTGCTGGTTTTTATATATAAAACTTGAGCTTCTATAAAACAACATAAGTTGAACCCTTGGTTGTAATCGATAAAAACTTAGGATAACCCTCGAGTTAGAAGAATTAGTTCCGCCATTGCTCGCTACACGATATTAAGATTCTCTAAATCAACTTTTTTATATTATAATCACATTAGATCATATTTTTTTTATAATAATGACATACATACTATGATCATAGTCACACCTTAAAAGCATATATTAACATATTGGAATTGACAAAATGATATTACTTTTTGAACGGTGCTCATCATCCTCATAAAATGTTTAGTAACGGTTATAAATATTTATTTTTTTGAACGTTATAAATAATAACATCAACCACGTTATATAGGTAGAGGATCCGGTAAAAAGTGCTCAAAGTGTAAAAAGTGTGAGAAGTGTATTATAACACTATATATAATACTATATAACACCATATAAACATCGTATAACAATATGTAACACCATATAATACCATATAACACTATGTAACACTATATATCATTATATAATAAATATAACACTATAGGTTGTCTGATAGCATGTCTATGATAGATGTATAGTGTTATATTTGTTATATAATGATATATAGTGTTACATAGTGTTATATGGTATTATATGGTGTTACATATTGTTATACGGTGTTTATATGGTGTTATATAGTATTATATATAGTGTTATAATACCCTTCTCACACTTCTTACACTTTGAGCACTTTTTACAGGATCTTTACCAACTATATAAGTTCATAAATATCTTGTGTATAACTAGAACCAACCCCATTTCGAACCCCCTAATTACTTTCAAAATAATTTGATTCATTATATCTTCCCTAGCTTAAAAATATCAAACAATCACATTAAAAGCCGCCAAGGTGGGATCCAAGATTAGGTTGTACGTGACCTGGCTTTTCTTTCTTTCTTAATATTTTACTTTTTCAACATTGAATGATATATAAATTCAACAATAACACGTCATTTGCTTTGAGAAAGGGCTAAAAGATGCAACCATTACAATACCCCACAACCACTATGCTTATGCTTTTCTTCTACTCATGTCTCTGTATCACCTCAACCACTAATCTCGCCAATGCCGACGCCGGGATCAAGTCCATCTTCCTCTTGGCCGGCCAGAGTAACATGGCCGGCCGAGGCGGCGTCATAAACGACAAATGGGATGGTTACGTCCCGCCCCAATCCTCCCCCAACCCCGCCATTCTCCGCCTTAGTGCGGACCTCAACTGGCAACCAGCCACAGAGCCCCTCCACCGCGACATCGACTATTTTCGAGCATGTGGTGTGGGGCCCGGGCTGGCCTTTGCTAACTCATTGTTACAAATTGATCCCAACATTGGAGTAATTGGATTGGTTCCATGTGCGGTTGGTGGAACAAATATCTCCCAGTGGGCACGTGGTGGCCATCTTTACAACCAGCTGCTCCAGAGGGCTACCGCCGCGGTGGAGGGAGGAGGAACCGTCAAAGGGTTGTTGTGGTATCAAGGGGAAAGCGATACGGTAACCCGTGAAGACGCCGAGTCGTATAAACGGAGATCGGAACGGTTCTTTGATCACGTGCGATTGGATCTTCAATTGCCTACACTTCCAATAATTCAGGTATCGTGTTAGTATCATCAACTATCAGACAGTATGGGTTTCAACTTTGAAACATGTGTCATTTTTTAATTGGTATGTGAAATAAAATATTAAATGACAGGTGGCATTGGCATCTGGGGCAGGGTCATATGTAGAGAAAGTAAGAGAGGCCCAGTTGGGAATGTGGTTAGTGAATTTAAGGACTGTTGATGCAAAGGGGTTGGGGCTTGAGCCTGATGGGCTGCACCTGACCACACCTTCTCAAGTAATACTTGGGGAGATGTTAGCCCAAGCCTTTCCTCAGGCCCATCATTCATCTGTGAGGGCTGTGACCAGTAAAGCTTCAAGAATGCATCGTAATTTTGTTACACAATTCTTTGACTATATTGGTTTTTGATGTATTTATCTACCCACTGAATCATCCAAATTATTTCAAAGGGAATAATTTATGGTTTTTTGTATAGCATTATTTCCTACTTGTTTTAGAGTAGATTTCTACTACACAGAAAATTAAGTTGCTGAATGAATGTTACTGAATTTAATTTTTTTTGAAAACATGTGAATTTAAACTGAAATGCGGTGTTTTACATAACTTAATTTAAACATATGAACGAATGTGAATACATTAACCTACATATTTTTTTGTTTGTGTTTGTTTGTTATGAAATTGAATGTGTTTGTTAATATTGAAAACGAACATAAACAGAAGGCCAAAAGATTTTTTTGAGAACCTTCGGTTGTTGCTAGTCATATGTTCATCATTCGTTCCAAAAAAAAACGCCGGATAACAAAACACCAGTCGTCGGTGGCTCGACGAGGTTGAGAAGTGTGGGTTTAGCGTGCAAGGATCGACGTGATTGGCACACTGTTGCTAATCTTACCTTCCTTTCTCTCTAAATCGATCCTTTGATTCCTCCATTCGCCTTCCGGGACTGGTCTCTTCTCGGTTTTCGATTCACCTTCCCGTGGTATTCACCTCATCGTCCGAATCCATATCTTGACTGCTTAGTAGGTCTGTCATTGGTCGCGGCTATCTTGATAGTTCAGCTAGATCGATAGGAATCCTATTAACCTATTAAAGATTTGCGTTCTCGGTCGCGGTGATACTACTGGATATGGAGAGAGGGCGACGAATGTTTCATAACAATGGAAAAAGATATGATGACTACAAACCTTACGAAGAATACAATGGAAGATATGAAGAGAACTCAAGATGGTACGACGACACGAGAGAAGAGCCCTGGCGGGTTGCAAAATACAAGGGTAAAAGGTTGGTTCAGGAAAACAAACAGCAACAAAGACCACGTACAAAAAAGAAACTACATACTTCATTGGTAACTTACCGGATACTTCATTGGTAACTTACCGGATGATTGCTCCAGTTATCTACTATGGGATATTTTTCAGAACTTTGGTAACATGACCGATGCTTACATACCAAAAAAGAAAGACCGGATTGGAAACACGTTTGGCTTCATCAGGTTTGCGGGGGTAAGAGACGTGCATGCTTTAGGGGAGAATCTGGGGTCGGTTAAAATTAATAAGGTAAGAGTATCTGTTAACTTGGCTAAATTCGAGAAAGAAAAATACTTTGGGACCAATGAACCTAAAGGCAGGTTCATTGATAACGATAAGGTTAGGAACTATCATCAAAAGACGGCGGAAGCGACAAAAGCTAATATACCACCAGTGAAGACTGTCAACGCGGAGAGGACTGTCCATCACAACCACAACCAAAAGCAAAACAATGCCTGGTTTCCTAAAAATACAACCGGACAAGCTAAGAAAAATGCAACACCGGAGAATACGAGACCAAACATTGAAACTGGGATACGGGAATTGAAAGTCCCAGAAGATACACTTAAGATTCATCTACAGGAGAGTGAAAACTCAAAAAGGTGGAGGAGAAGTTCCATAATTGGTGAAGTTAAAAATCCCTATAACTTGAAAGATATACAAACGTTGTTGGAAATCGATGCTCTATCTGGTTTCACTACTAAATATTTGGGAGGTCTAAGGATGTTACTCGTATTCAAATCGGCTACAGAGGCGGAGGACTTTGTCAAGCTAAAGAAGGAACAATGGTCTACATGGTTCTCATCGTTGTGCCGATGGGAAGGGCAACATATGTCCTTCCAATAGGAGTGTTCAAAACTATCCGTATCCGAAAATCCGATCCGAAATATCTGATATCTGAATCCGAAATATCCGAAAAATCGTGTGACAACTCGAACTTTAGACCTACTTTGTGTAACGTATGTGAACGTTTTATGATTATATATACGAACCTTATCTATTGAACGTTATGTTGTTATGCGATATGTGTTTTAATGATTTTGTACATGATACGTTATGTGTATGTATATAAGTTACATGAAACTCGAACCGCACAACAACTACACACTCGACCGCACAAGCCTTTGGGCCGTATCACTTGTATCCGGTTAGATGGCAGCCCAAGTGATGGGTTCGGCCCATCCTACCTTAGCCGATTAACATATGGGGATGTTGTAACCATTCCTCACTTTTTACAAAATCACAACACACACAAGAAACCCTAGACTTCCTCTCTCTCTCTCGTTTTGCTTGAAACCCGACGGCGAACAACCAGGCAAACAACCATTCGGATCGAGGATCTTGTGTTTCATTCGGCTTACCTTCTCGTTGTTCGAATTCAGCCGGTTAGTGTTTGATTGTTGTGATGTTTTTGATAGGTGTTATAATAGTCACGCATGATGTTATAGGGTTCTTGCTTATCATGATCGATTATGTTAATTGAATGATATATATGTTTACTTGTCATGTAATCGGCTCGCTTGTTCCGTATTATAGATCGATTTAGTGTTGTTAATCACTTGATGCTTGAAGTAACCGGCTATGAAATAGTAGAACTCGGATTGATGATTAGTTTTAATTCGATTAAATGATTAATAGGTTGTTCATGAATGGTTCGGTTAGGGTTCTTGAAGAAACATTTGATTATGCATGTTTGATCCGTATAAGTTGTAAGATTTGGATGGAAACTGTTAATTGAATATCATAAATTTGGAAACCATTTAATTAGTTGTAACCGAATGCATGAAATCCGGAAATAAAAACTGATCGGGCAAGGCTCCTCTCAATCGCACAAGACTTCTTGGTCGAACAAGAGGTCCAATCGCACAATACGACCCGATCACACAAGGTGGTCCACTCGCACAAGACCCCTTGGATCGCACAAGTTGGGCCGGGTAAACATACTGGATTGGGCTGGTACGGGTCACACAAGCCCAATTCCAATCGCACAAAGCACCTAGTCGCACAAGCTTATCAAATCGTACAAGGACCTTCGGATCGCACAAAGTATAAATTTGTTAACTGTTGGGCCATAAAGCCCAAGACACGATCGCACAACCCGAACTGGATCGCACAAGTTCACTACGCGTTATGTTTTTGGGCCGCATATATTGTTGGATCACTTACACTATTTGGGCCGATACATGATGGATCGCACAACATGTTGTGGATCGCACAACATGTTGGGCCGTTTACATTTGGGCTAATAGTTTAGACGCACAAGTATGATTGCATTGTTATGCTTTGACTGTTTACGTGCTATACGTGTTGCTGTGATTTATATGTGCATTACTAGAACCAAACCTGACTTGTGTGGTAACCCTGTTAGGGCGTGGTTGACCATCCTTAGTTCAAGAAACCCTTTTTGTGTGTATCTGCCGAGCAACCCAAGGTGAGTTCACACTCTTACCAAGGCATGGGATTCCCGGGGTGTTGGGAATGGGATTGATAAGGATAAGGTTGGATAGACTCATACGGACACTGTTACTAGACTACTATACCATCGTCCTCGGTTGTGCAGGACACATACGTAAAACCTACGTATAACCAAGTTACTCGCTATCCTCGGTTGTGAAGGATACTCACGTAAAGCCTGCGTGAACGGATACTTACTACTGCCTTGGTTGTGTCAGGCACTTACGTAAAACCTACGTAAACCCCCGCGTACCCTATCCTCGGTTGTGAAGGATACTTACGTAAATCCTGCGTAAACTTGTACGTAATACTGTTCTCGGTTGTGAAGAGCACATATGGTTACGCATAGTCTAGTGGATTAATAACATGGGAAGCCCCCACCAATAGGAACCTATATTGGCCTAGTAGAGCCACTTGATACTCATGAACTTACTGTTACGCATTTACTTTCTGTGAACTCGCTCAACAAGTTTGTTGACTCTCTGCTGCATGCCTTGCAGGACCTTAGGTACTTTATGGAGCTTGCACAGGGAGGAGCAGGTCGTTGTGGGCAAAGGATCGTGAGTGCTATTTGAACACTTATGATATTTCACACATTAATACTTATGTTTGGGTTTACTTAAATGCTTCCGCTATACTTAACTATGTTGGTTTGATAAACACCTTTCGTATTGATGGATAACTATTACTATTTATTTACATGTTCAATATGATTGGTGGCTTGATCCTGGTCAGTCACGCTCCCAAGCGGTGATACGCCGCGTGTGGATTTTGGGGTTGTGACAGATTGGTATCAGAGCCATTGGTTATAGAGAACTTGGTTTTAATATGGGAAAACGTTTTTATTAAAACCAGACTATAACCAGAACAGTGCTCTCAACGATCCACAACGACGCTTCGCTCCACGTGCAAGACTCGACATCCTAGGTAATATGGTTTATGTTTATTACCTGCATGCTAGAACTATATAGAACTTTGCTCGCATTACGCTTAGATACACATGACTTTACTAGATGAGAATACCTACGTGCTTACACTTTTCTGTCATCGCCCTACTCGCGAACCATTCTCACTTACGCTACTTTTACAATGAAGATTATGTCTGGACGGATTAACATGACTCAAGCCCAGCTAGAGGCTCTCGTTCAAGCTCAAGTTGCTGCGGCACTTGCAGCTGCTCAAGCAGGTAGTATACCCTGCAGTATAGACACATACTAGGATCCTTAGATCCTGCATTAACTCTCGTATTTAATTTCGTCCTATTCGTACACAATAGGTCAACACGCGCAGCAACCTGTCTGCACTTTCAAGAACTTCATGGACTGTCGTCCAAGTACTTTCAGCGGCACAGAGGGGGCAGTTGGACTCCTCCACTGGTTTGAGAAGCTCGAGTCTGTTTTCGAAATGTGTGAATGCCCTGAGGCTCGCAGGGTGAAATACGCCACTGGCACGCTAGAAGGAATAGCACTAACTTGGTGGAACGCCCAAGTTCAGATCTTAGGGTTGGCAGCTGCTAACGCCACACCCTGGAACGAATTCAAGGAACTGATCAAGAGGGAGTATTGTACTCGGGAAGACATCCATAAGCTGGAGGATGAGTTTTACCATCTGAAGATGACTGGATCCGAGATTGAAGCTTACACCAAAAGGTCAAACGAACTGGCCGTGCTGTGTCCAACTATGGTGGACCATCCAATTAAGCGCATTGAGTTGTATCTCAAAGGGTTGGCGCCAGAGATCCAGAGCCACGTTACTTCGGCTAATCTTGATAACATCCAGGATATTCAACGCCTCGCTCACCGCATCACAGACCAGGCAGTAGATCAGAACAAACTGCCTAAACGCATCAGCGCTACTGCTACTGCTACTACTTCAGCTACTCCTGCTACTCCCAGTGACAGTAAGAGAAAGTGGGATGGGGATTCCAGCAAGGGATCAGCTTCAGTTCAGTCTCAGGCCCAGCAGCGGAAGACTGACAGTTATCAGAGTCCCAGCCAGCATTCCTCAGGTAGTCACAGGCAGGGCGGATATCGAGGGAACCTCCCAAAGTGCAACAACTGCGGCAGACACCACGGTGGCCAGTGTAACAAGGGTCGCTGTCAAAGATGCCTCAAGATGGGTCATGAGGCTAAGGATTGTAGAAGCCCTCGTCCTGCGAACCAGAACCAGCAGCAGCCACAGGCACAGCAGAATCAGCAACAGGGCAACAAAGGATGTTTTCATTGCGGCGCAGAAGGGCACTTCAAAAGGCACTGTCCTCAGCTGAACAGGAACCAGAACAACAACAATAACAACAATCAGGGCAATGTCAACAACAACAACGGGGGAAACCACAACGGCAACGAGGCAAGGGGTCGTGCATTTGTGTTAGGGCAGGGTGACGCCAGGAATGATCCCAACGTCGTTATGGGTAAGTTTCTTCTCGACAACATTTACGTTACTGCTTTGTTTGATTCGGGTGCGGATACAAGTTACATGTCTTTGAAAATGAGTAAATTATTAAAACGTACATCAACACCCCTAAACAACAAACACGTCGTAGAACTAGCTAATGGTAAGAGTTTAGAAGCCACGCAGATAGTCAGGGGTTGTAGTATCGTCTTAGCCGGTCAGACATTCTCGATTGACCTTATTCCCATAGTCTTGGGAAGTTTTGATATCGTTATTGGGATGGATTGGTTATCCCAACATCAGACAGAGATCTTATGTAGTGAGAAGATCATTCGCATTCCCCGTACTGGTCAAGAACCTCTCGAAGTTCAGGGTGACAAGAGTGGTGCAGTGGTAGGCATCATCTCTTTCTTGAAGGCTCAGAAGTGTCTGCGGAAGGGACACACCGTAATCTTGGCACTCGTTTCAGATGCATCCGTGAAGGAAAAGAAACTGGAGGATATTCCAGTTGTACGCGACTACCCTCAGGTGTTTCCTGAAGATTTGCCTGGTTTACCTCCTCACCGTCAGGTCAAATTTCAAATCGAGCTCGCTCCAGGAGCAGCACCCATAGCTCGCGCACCATATCGTCTAGCTCCATCAGAATTGGAGGAATTGTCAAAGCAGCTACAAGAGCTCTTGGAAAAGGGCTTCATCCGTCCAAGCTCTTCGCCTTGGGGAGCTCCAGTATTATTCGTGAAAAAGAAAGACGGTACGTTCAGGATGTGCATAGACTACCGTGAACTGAACAAGGTGACGGTGAAGAACCGTTATCCTCTTCCACGCATTGACGACTTATTCGACCAGTTGCAAGGGTCGTGCTACTATTCGAAGATAGACCTGAGGTGAGGTTATCATCAGCTGAGAGTCCGGGAGGAGGACGTCTCCAAGACAGCATTTAGAACTCGCTACGGTCACTACGAGTTTCTTGTCATGCCGTTCGGGTTAACGAACGCTCCTGCCGTATTTATGGACCTTATGAACAGGGTGTGCAAACCCTAACTTGACAAGTTCGTCATAGTATTCATCGACGACATTCTGATTTACTCCAAGAGTCAGGAGGAGCACGAGCAGCACCTACGCCTTATTCTGGAACTCCTACGGAAGGAACAGCTGTACGCTAAGTTGTCGAAATGCGACTTCTGGCTTCGTGAAGTCCACTTTCTAGGCCACTAGTGAACAAGGATGGGATCCATGTCGATCCATCCAAGGTAGACTCGATCAGAAACTGGCCTGCACCACGTACGCCAACGGAAATACGCCAATTCTTGGGTTTGGCGGGTTACTACAGGCGGTTTATTAAAGACTTCTCAAAGATTGCTCAGCCGCTTACACTACTGACACAGAAGGGTGTCACCTACCGTTGGGGCAACACGCAGGAAACTGCTTTTCAGTACTTAAAGGATAGACTTTGCAGTGCACCTATCCTCTCTTTGCCAGAGGGCACAGACGATTTCGTAGTATATTGTGATGCATCCATCCAGGGTCTTGGGTGTGTATTGATGCAGCGCGACAAGGTTATTGCTTACGCTTCACGCCAACTTAAGATTCACGAACGGAACTACACGACGCACGATTTAGAGCTGGGAGCTGTTGTTTTTGCGCTTAAGATATGGCGACACTACCTGTACGGTACCAGGTGCATGATTTACACCGATCACAGGAGTCTCGAGCATATCCTTAAGCAGAAGGATTTGAACATGCGTCAACGGCGATGGGTCGAGTTACTGAACGATTACGAATGCGCTATCAAGTACCATCCAGGCAAGGCCAATGTTGTGGCTGACGCCCTCAGTCGGAAAGACACTTTACCACGGCGCGTGCGAGCGCTACAGCTTACGATTCAGTCTAGCCTTCCAGCACAGATACGAAATGCTTAGGTAGAAGCATTGAAGCCCGAAAACGTCAAGGCTGAAGCCTTACGCGGCTCACGACAACGATTAGAGCAGAAGGCAGACGGCGCCTACTATGTAACGGGGCGTATTTGGGTCCCACTTTACGGCGGTCTACGCGAACTTGTAATGGATGAAGCTCACAAGTCTCGCTACTCGGTACATCCAGGGTCGGATAAGATGTACCACGACATTAGAACTACTTATTGGTGGCCTAGCATGAAGGCCCACATCGCTACATACGTTGGAAAATGCTTGACCTGTGCGAGAGTCAAGGTTGAATACTAGAAACCAGCGGGACTACTTCAGCAGCCTAAGATACCTCAATGGAAATGGGAAGAAATTTCCATGGATTTCGTTACGGGCTTACCTAGATCCCAGCGTGGGAATGATACCATATGGGTGATCGTGGATCGACTCACCAAGTCTGCACACTTCCTAGCTATAAAGGAAACGGATAAGTTCTCCACTCTCGCAGACGTCTATCTTAAAGAAGTTGTTTCGAGGCACGGAGTGCCCACTTCCATCATTTCGGATCGGGATGCACGATTCACGTCAGAACTATGGCAAGCAATGCACAAATCTTTCGGCTCACGATTGGACATGAGCACAGCGTATCACCCACAGACGGATGGGCAGTCTGAGCGTACGATTCAAACTCTTGAAGACATGCTTCGGGCATGCGTTATTGATTTCGGCAACGGCTGGGAAAAGCACCTCCCTTTGGTGGAGTTCTCGTATAATAATAGTTATCACACCAGCATTCAAGCCGCTCCATTCGAGGCATTGTACGGGCGTAAATGCCGGTCACCTCTCTGTTGGGCAGAGGTGGGGGATAGTCAGATCACGGGTCCAGAAATTGTAGTGGACGCCACAGAAAAGATAGCACAGATACGACAACGCATGGCGGCAGCACGCGACCGTCAGAAAGCCTACGCGGACAAGCGTAGAAAGCCATTGGAATTTCAGGTCGGGGACCGGGTTTTATTAAAAGTTTCACCCTGGAAGGGTGTAGTTCGTTTTGGCAAACGGGGCAAACTAAATCCGCGGTATGTCGGACCGTTCGAAATCATTGAGAAAATCGGCAAAGTGGCCTACAAGTTGAACCTACCAGCTGAACTCGGTGCAGTTCACAATGTCTTTCACGTGTCGAATCTGAAGAAGTGCCTATCAGATGAGACCCTTATCATTCCTTTTAAGGAACTCACAATCGACGAGCGGTTGCAGTTCGTCGAGGAGCCAGTTGAAATCACGGACCGGGATGTGAAGGTCCTCAAAAACAATAGAATCCCTCTTGTTCGAGTACGTTGGAACTCCAAACGTGGCCCAGAGTACACCTGGGAATGCGAAGATAGGATGACAGAAAAGTACCCCCAGTTATTCGGAACCAATGCAACCACTACTGAGGCTGAAGCTACTACTTCGGAATTTCGGGACGAAATTCCAGATCAACGGGGGGAGGATGTGACACCCCAGGAAAACCAGTGAACGATTGAACTTATCTAGCTTCCTCAGTGAGTGCATACCAAATTTCGGGACGAAATTTCTTTTTAGTTGGGGATAATGTGACAACTCGAACTTTAGACCTACTTTGTGTAACGTATGTGAACGTTTTATGATTATATATACGAACCTTATCTATTGAACGTTATGTTGTTATGCGATATGTGTTTTAATGATTTTGTACATGATACGTTATGTGTATGTATATAAGTTACATGAAACTCGAACTGCACAACACCTACACACTCGACCGCACAAGCCTTTGGGCCGTATCACTTGTATCCGGTTAGATGGCAGCCCAAGTGATGGGTTCGGCCCATCCTACCTTAGCCGATTAACATATGGGGATGTTGTAACCATTCCTCACTTTTTACAAAATCACAACACACACAAGAAACCCTAGACTTCCTCTCTCTCTCTCTCGTTTTGCTTGAAACTCGACGGCGAACAACCAGGCAAACAACCATTCGGATCGAGGATCTTGTGTTTCATTCGGCTTACCTTCTCGTTGTTCGAATTCAGCCGGTTAGTGTTTGATTGTTGTGATGTTTTTGATAGGTGTTATAATAGTCACGCATGATGTTATAGGGTTCTTGCTTATCATGATCGATTATGTTAATTGAATGATATATATGTTTACTTGTCATGTAATCGGCTCGCTTGTTCCGTATTATAGATCGATTTAGTGTTGTTAATCACTTGATGCTTGAAGTAACCGGCTGTGAAATAGTAGAACTCGGATTGATGATTAGTTTTAATTCGATTAAATGATTAATAGGTTGTTCATGAATGGTTCGGTTAGGGTTCTTGAAGAAACATTTGATTATGCATGTTTGATCCGTATAAGTTGTAAGATTTGGATGGAAACTGTTAATTGAATATCATAAATTTGGAAACCATTTAATTAGTTGTAACCGAATGCATGAAATCCGGAAATAAAAACTGATCGGGCAAGGCTCCTCTCAATCGCACAAGACTTCTTGGTCGAACAAGAGGTCCAATCGCACAATACGACCCGATCACACAAGGTGGTCCACTCGCACAAGACCCCTTGGATCGCACAAGTTGGGCCGGGTAAACATACTGGATTGGGCTGGTACGGGTCACACAAGCCCAATTCCAATCGCACAAAGCACCTAGTCGCACAAGCTTATCAAATCGTACAAGGACCTTCGGATCGCACAAAGTATAAATTTGTTAACTGTTGGGCCATAAAGCCCAAGACACGATCGCACAACCCGAATTGGATCGCACAAGTTCACTACGCGTTATGTTTTTGGGCCGCATATATTGTTGGATCACTTACACTATTTGGGCCGATACATGATGGATCGCACAACATGTTGTGGATCGCACAACATGTTGGGCCGTTTACATTTGGGCTAATAGTTTAGACGCACAAGTATGATTGCATTGTTATGCTTTGACTGTTTACGTGTTATACGTGTTGCTGTGATTTATATGTGCATTACTAGAACCAAACCTGACTTGTGTGGTAACCCTGTTAGGGCGTGGTTGACCATCCTTAGTTCAAGAAACCCTTTTTGTGTGTATCTGCCGAGCAACCCAAGGTGAGTTCACACTCTTACCAAGGCATGGGATTCCCGGGGTGTTGGGAATGGGATTGATAAGGATAAGGTTGGATAGACTCATACGGACACTGTTACTAGACTACTATACCATCGTCCTCGGTTGTGCAGGACACATACGTAAAACCTACGTATAACCAAGTTACTCGCTATCCTCGGTTGTGAAGGATACTCACGTAAAGCCTGCGTGAACGGATACTTACTACTGCCTCGGTTGTGTCAGGCACTTACGTAAAACCTACGTAAACCCCCGCGTACCCTATCCTCGGTTGTGAAGGATACTTACGTAAATCCTGCGTAAACTTGTACGTAATACTGTTCTCGGTTGTGAAGAGCACATATGGTTACGCATAGTCTAGTGGATTAATAACATGGGAAGCCCCCACCAATAGGAACCTATATTGGCCCAGTAGAGCCACTTGATACTCATGAACTTACTGTTACGCATTTACTTTCTGTGAACTCGCTCAACAAGTTTGTTGACTCTCTACTACATGCCTTGCAGGACCTTAGGTACTTTATGAAGCTTGCACAGGGAGGAGCAGGTCGTTGTGGGCAAAGGATCGTGAATGCTATTTGAACACTTATGATATTTCACACATTAATACTTATGTTTGGGTTTACTTAAATGCTTCCGCTATACTTAACTATGTTGGTTTGATAAACACCTTTCGTATTGATGGATAACTATTACTATTTATTTACATGTTCAATATGATTGGTGGCTTGATCCTGGTCAGTCACGCTCCCAAGCGGTGATACGCCGCGTGTGGATTTTGGGGTTGTGACAAATCGGATATCCGAAATTCGGATTCGGATAGTGATTTTCAAAATTTTCGGATATCCGAAATATCCGAAAATTTAATTTTCATTTTTTTCGGATATCCGAATATCCGAAAATATCTGAAGTATCCGAAAATATCTGAAATATCCGAAAAATATCCGAAAAATATCCGAAAAATATCCGAAAAATATCCGAAATATACGAAAAATATCTGAAAACTTATATTCGGATATCCGAAACTATCCAAAATATCTGTTTCCGAATATGAAAAAAATAATAAAAAAATAAAAATTAAATAAAAAGTTGGATTTTCGGATATCCGGATATCCGAAATTTCGGATACGGATTCGGATAGTGAAATCTGGTATCTGAAAATTTCGGATATTTGAATTTCGGATATCCGGTTTTGAATACCCCTACCTTCCAAAGGTTTGCTTGGGTCCTAATCAAAGGTGTACCACTGCAGTTCTGGGGTCGAGACATCTTTAATCAAATTGGAAATATGGTCGGAAAGGTGATCATCCCCTCAAATGCTTCCGATGAGGATTCCGACCTATCCGTTAACATGATAGGTGTCTTATCCGATAAGGTCGGTCGTATCAATAATAAGTTAACGCTACAATGGAGTGGGGATCCTTTACTAATTTGGATTTCGGAATCGGACGGATACCGGAATGAGTGCGTAGAAGACAGCCGGTCACCGGAATGGGGAAAAAGAATTCCAGAGGTCATGCACATGGATACCGAAACATCATAATCGGAGACTGAATAGTCGCGTAGTGGAAAGATTGATCTTGAAAAAAACAAATGAGCCATTAAAAAAGTCGGCTAATAAGCTGGCTGGAGATTTGTGTTCCAAGGATGGTAGCTGCGATATGGGGACCACACAAGAATCCAATTCGGAACCACCTATTATTGATAATTATAATGCTGAGTCACCACTCCCGAATAATAACAACAATAATTCTGCAAATCCTTTTGACACCCCCCCCCCTCCCCCACCAGATCATCATTTTAGATCCAATATGAAGCCCAATTCGGGCTTGGGCCTAGATAATCTGTTTAATGAGGAGGAAGTTGTGGAGGATACTCCTTCCAACAGGCCCAGTGAAGATTATAACAACGGTGATAATTCGTCTGACCCATTTAACCTAATGGAAATTATTAATCAGGTGGCCCAATAACATAAAAAAATTGACCTGAATAATATACCGAGCTCCTCACAACAGAGTGACAATGATGTTAGGTGCTCTGCACAGGCTCCTCCTACTCAGCAGAAACTAGGGCAAAAGAAGAAGAGACACAATTTTCCATCGATGAAAATGAAAGATGCTCTTTGGTTGGGAAGAAACTCTGAATCCTCAAAGATCAAAAGTAAAACAATGACTGGTGGTGGGATATCGTCGATTGGCAGCGAAGATGAGGAGGATGGTAACACAAGAGACACTAATTATCGATCAATAGCAGAGGAGGCGGCTTCGACAATAAAGGTTGGCGAATCTGTTGTTTTTCGGGTTTTTGGCTATGGTGAAAGAGTCACGAGACAAATCAGAGAGGCACAGGCGACAAATCATTCTCAATGGATTTTGTTACGGCTAATATCAGGGGGGGCAAGTGACTCTAGCAAGGCGGAGCACATAAGGAATCTCAAACGGAACAACAAACTCGGATTTATTGCTATTCAAGAAACACAGATGTCAAATTCCTCGAACATACAGGTCAGTAATTTTTGGGATAATAATCACTTTGATTTTGATTCTATTGAAGCTACTGGTAGATCGGGGGGTCTACTCAGTATCTGGGAGCCTGGGCTCTTTGCTAAAAAGATGACAGTAAAGAACAGATACTTTTAGCCACAATGCGGGAACTTTGTAATGGTGGGGGAGAGATTTCAGTCGTAAATATCTATGCACCTCATGACCAAAATCAGAAAAACAACTTTGGGTAGACTTACTCGTTCTAATGAGATCCTTCTCTGGCTCGTGGATCTTCCTTGGTGATTTCAACTGTGTGAGGGAACCCACTGAAAGAAAAAATTCCAGATTCAATAAAAAAGAGGCAGACGACTTCAATTCCTTCATCAACGAAGCAGGTTTGGTGGAATATTCCATGTTGGGGTGTGCCTTTACATATGTAACCGATGATGATGTAAAGTTTAGTAAAATTGATCGGGTTCTGGTGTGTCATTCTTTTCTATCTTTGTGGCCTTCGGCAAACTTTTGGGGTTATCGAGATACAAATCGGATCATAGACCATTACTCTTGCTATGCTCTGATGTGTTTTTCGGTAGACCACCCTTTCACTTCTTCAACTCTTGGTTAAAAGAGGATGGGTTAGCCGAGATTATGAAGAAGGCGTATGATGAAGTCACATGCATCTATCCTCCAGATAAATTATTAGCAGCAAAACTAAAAGCGGTCAAAGCTGCAATAAAACCTTGGTGTGAAAAGATAAAAAACAGGGATAGCAAATTGCTAAAAGATCTTCAAAAAGAGGTGGATGATATGGATTTGAAAGCTGAATCTATTGTGTTAACTGAACAGGAGGTATGTGAAAGGGGCTCGTGGCTAAAAATGATAAATGAGTTGGACGATAACAGGTTGGAAGATCTTAAACAGAGGGCGAAAGTTAAATGTGCGGTAGATGAGGATGAAAACACGGCATTCTTTCATGGCGTCATTAACGGACATCGAAAAAATAATAGAATTAATGGGCTGAATTTTGATGGGGTATGGATATCACAACCGGAGGAGCTTAAAGCAAATATAAAAAGGTACTATGAATCCATCTTTACTGAACAAGAGGCCGTTAGACCAAAATTCAGTAACAATGGTTTCAAAGTACTAACTATGCCTCAGTCCGCCATCTTAGTAAAAAGATTTTATAAGGAGGAGATTAAGGAAGTTGTATGGAGTTGTGGGGGGAGACAAAACACCGGGTCCAGATGGCTTTACTATCAAGTTCATAAAGAATTTTTGGGACTTGTTTGAAAAGGATTTCGAGTCGGCACTTGATTACTTCTATGTTCATGGCAAGCTGAATCGGGGGTGTAACTTGAGCTTCATTTCACTCATTCCCAAAACAAACAACCCTCAAACAATTAATAATTTTAGACCAATTAGTTTGATTGGTTGTATCTTAAAAGTTGTGACCAAAATTCTATCGAGCAGGCTCAAAAAGGTCATGGATTTCTTGGTTAGTGACGTGCAAATGGCCTACATTGAAGGGCGGAGTATTCTTGAAGGACCTTTAATTATCAATGAACTCATCTCTTAGGCAAAAAGCAGTAAAAAGAAAATGATGCTATTTAAGTTGGACTTTGAGAAAGCTTTCGACTCGATAAGTTGGGAATTCTTGGATTCAGTTTTAGATCAAATGGGGTTTCCGGCTCTTTGGAGGAAATGGGTGATGGGAATATTAAAAACGGCTAGAACATCGGTTTTAGTTAATGGGTCACCAACTTTGGAATTTGAAATTCAAAGGGGGGTCAGACAAGGTGATCCATTATCTCCACTTTTATTCATCTTGGCGATGGAAGCATTACATATAGCTACGGAATCTGCGGTTGACTTGGGAATTTTCAGAGGTGTCACAACACCGGGAGCAGGTCCTAGCGTTTCACATCTTCTATATGCTGATGATGCACTATTTGTGGGTGAATGGTCGGAAGATAACTTCCACAACCTTGCTAGGCTTCTAAGATGTTTTCACTTTATCCTTGGGTGTGAAAGAGGCTCGATACCGTTTACCTATTTAGGTCTTCCGGTCGGTTCCAATATGGGTTTGGTAAAAAATTGGAAACCAGTCATTGACAGATTTGTAAGCAAACTTTCATTATGGAAGGCGCGGACACGATCATTTGGTGGACGAACGACACTTGTGAAAGCAGTCTTAGGTAACCTTACAACTTACTATTTCTCCTTATTTAGTGCACCTTTACATGTCATTAAATATTTAGAAAAAGTAAGGCGTAAATTCCTATGGGGAGGTTGTATGGATAAACATAAGAAGTGTTGGGTACCTTGGTTTAAAGTTGTGGCACCAAAACAACAGGGAGGGTTAGGTATTGGCAGTCTAGCTTCAATGAATAAAGCTATGATGGTAAAATGGATAGTGAAACTTAGAAATGAAACATCACATCTCTGGGCGAAAGTTATAATGGTGATACATGGTAGGAGACGCATCCATATGCCTATTCCAATGAAGAATTCGATAAGTGGTGTATGGAAAAATATTGTGCAGCTAGGAAAGGGTTCGAATCTCACGCTATCAGATGTACAAAACAGGCTGGAGGTAAAATTGGGCTGTGGTAACAAAACATTTTTTTGGTTAGATAAGTAGGTAGGCGACTACTCACTAAAGGAACGATTTCCTAGTCTTTTGCATTACAAACTGATAAATCTTGTTTGGTTCAGCAACGGTACAGTCTTACAAATGGGCACATCGTGTGGAATTGGGGTGGCGGGTCTCCGGTTACTCAATCAGAGACGAGTAAACTATGGGAAGAATGTGTAAAACTGTTAGAACAAGTGAAAACAGAGAATAAATCAGACATTTAGTTATGGAAACCGGAGGAAAAACGGGAAATATTCAAAGTGTGCGATTTTCGGTCAGAACTGGATGGTATAAATATGATCCTGGAAACACAGGTTCTCAAATGGCTTAGCTGGATACCGAAGAAAATAAATTGCTTCCTATGGAGAGTGGTGCTGGATCGAATACCGACTAGAGACGCTTTGGCTTTAAGAAACATACATATCCCGTCGGTTTTATGTGCATTATGTAACTCAGCTACTGAATCCGTTGATCATTTATTGATTTCATGTCAATATGCTCAACTAGTTTGGACGGCGGTCTCGCTATGGGTCAAAATACCCCTTCCGAGATATCTACTGAGCTTGGTGGGACTAATGGAATATATCGAGTCACATAGTTCGTCACAAGATAAAACGAAGGCGGTCTACCTTATTATTGCAGCAACATGTTGGATATTATGGCGGATAAGAAACAACTTAATTTTCAATGGGAAGACAACTCACGTCTCAAGGGCAGTCGGTAACATTAAGGCTATTTCGTTCTTATGGGTTAAAGCAAGGGCTGGAAAACGGATTTAGAATAGAAGGAATGGAGCGAATTCAGATGCTTCAAATAATGTTTACTTGCTATTAATCATTGTATTTCTCTTCTGTTGCTGTACTGGACTACTGCCTTAGCACCTTGCTAAGGTTGTTTGTTTGTTTTTCAATTTTATAAAACCGCCTTTTATAAAAAAAAAAAAAAAAAGCCAAAAGTTGGAAAATCAAGTAAATTAGGGATTGGTCGATTACACAGGCCTTGGTTCTAGATTTTTATATTTGGTGACGTGTCACTATCATGGAAGTCAGAATGAAAGCAAATATCCATAATATTAAGATAAAAGACAAAAACCCATAAATAAAATCCGAAGTATTTTATTTCTTACATTCCCATTCATATTGGGTCTTAAAGTATTTTATTTCTTACATTCCTATCAGGGGCGGACCTACACTATCCGGTGGAAATAAGAGAGATGTCCACAAATAAAGTTCACGAATTCAAACACACATTTCCCCGTCCACAAGTAAAGTTCTTGTCTAACATCCACATGTGAAATTCTAATTTCTCACGGTTTAAGCACACAAGTTAAAACCACTTTTGGGCACTCATACAACTACATAGTTTGAGATCTCCAATTTCAATAACATATTACCAGTTACACATGTGAAGTTCTTCTTTCACACTACATAAGCACACATGTGAAAGTTGCCACAACCACATATGTAGGATCCAAGACCACATGTGTAGATTTTGGTTTTGAGATCACTGAAACATTAAGCGATGTTAACAGTGATATCAACAAAAGTTCCACCATAGACACATAGGGAATGAACAAATGAACGAGGAAATAAGAGAGTTGTTAAGAGTATAAATATAATATTTTACGAGATTAATTTAGCGATTGAATTTCCTTCATAAAAATATATTTTTAACACTTACACGCATTATCTTAAGGGAATCTTCTCATGAAAATTTGTCACAACAACGAATTTGCCATCGATTTTTTCTTAACTGACAATCTTAATTAATGACTTGCAAGAAACCTTATCATCCACTTTATTCATATGTACTTGGGACCGGCTTAATAAACTAAATAGTTTATAGTACGTTGTAAAAGCTAAACTATATGCTAAATTACATGTTTTATATGAAACAAATTGTAATATATTTGTATCAAAGAAATCATTTTGAATTAACAAAATAACCAAACAATTTATATTTTCTTGTAGTATCATGGATTTTAAGTAACTTTTATCAGCTGTAGTTTGAACTCTTTTTTATTTGATATGTAAGGGTAACCAAAAGTAGCTAACATGATCCTATATGTAATATATGCATTTTGAATTATTTTTTTGTTTGTTTGTTAAATATAGGTTCAATTCGTATTTTTTTGTTTGTTTGTTAAATGTAGGTTCAATTCGTATTTTAACAAGGTTGCCTTAAAAATTTAAGTTCCTAAAATAAATTTAAACATCAATATTTATCTTAGTTTACTATATAACAAGACCTTATTAGTTTAGAAGACTATTATGGCTTCTTCTTTTTTCAAAAGTTCATTTCACAATATATATTAGACAGTTCATTTATATAATAATTCAAAAAAACATATATCAAACCTTTCACAATATAGAGCCTAGGGACCTAATAACTAATTATTTTCTTAATTAGCAAGAGTTTCTCATTCCAACATGACTATATAAACAATATGTATTTAGGAAAAAAATAAATAATACTGTAATATAATTTTAAGGGTGTCACCCTTCTACATACAGTGGCGGATCCTGAAATGTTTTCTACCGGGTTCCTTTTGGTAGATTTTCACTAAGTCTCACTATTTTTTTAAAAAATCTACAAAATTTCCATTATTTTTTTCATTTTTTTCCCAAACCGAGGGGGTTCCTGGGAACCCCCAAAACACCCCTGGATCCGCCACTGTCTACATATACCATTTTTTTAATTTTTAATTCTTACTAGATATAGATACTGAAGTAATTATTTTAAAAGGCTTACGGTTTTATAGTTTAAATTTGAAACATTTTCAGCCAATTATTTATTTCTGTTATTATTCTAGAGAAAGTTAAGATCTTCTAAATGTTGGGACATAAAGCTTGCTTAACTTGAACTTGTAAATTGTATTCCATTATAAAACCAGCAGCCACCTATACATGCAAAGTATGCATCTCAGTTACTTGGAACATTTAATGCTTTGTGTATTAAATGCCTTATCAGAAACACGTAGCTACCATCTCCATTATCAGACACAAATAACTAAAATTGCATTATCAGACACAAATAATTAAAACTCAGTTAGTTGAATTTGGTTAGCATGGGTCATTGTCCAACTGGACCAACTCTAATATATTATAATTCGAATGGGCTTACAATATTATTGGAAGATTAAGCTATCTCAACTCACAGGTAGATTTTATGAAGATCTCCAATATAATAGCTATATCATATATTGGATAATATATAACTAAAATAAAGCAGGATTGTAATCATTCAACTATATAAAACTGAACAGTGATGAAGTTGTTAATATTAGTGCATAATTTATTAGTGACATATTCTAGCTAATAACATCATAATTAAAACCATTACCTTATTAATCATCTTCTTCTACATGCAACAACATGTCCACCACTTGGCTCATGGTTGGTCTTGCATCCTTATCTTCCTCACAACACCTTAAAGCCACCTTAATTAGAGCTCCCATTGTACTCATGTTGTAATTTCCATCGACTGTGGAGTCGACAACTTCTCGAATCCAATCATTCTTTCCACCCGCGGCTATAATCTTTTCTCTCACCCAGCTATCCAGCCTTCCCTCTGACCCCCCACATTGACTGGTACCTGTTATCATCTCTAACATAACCACCCCATAGCTATACACATCAACCTTTGAGGTTATAGGAAGATTAACAAACAACCATTCCGGTGCCATGTAACCTCTTGTTCCTCGCGCTCTTGTAAACTCCAAATCGCGAGTCCCATTTCTGTCCAATAATTTAGACAGCCCAAAATCTGCCACCTTTGGCTTGTAATCGCGATCTAGCAATATATTATGAGGCTTGACGTCGCAATGCAAAATCCATTCCAAGCATTCTTCATGTAGATAAGCAAGCCCTTTTGCAGTGCCCAATGCAATATCAAGCCTCTTATCCCAGTCCAGCTTATTGGACTGTAAATTCTGAGACAATGATCCATTCTCCATATACTCATACACCAAAAGCCTATGCTTACCCTCAGCACAATACCCCCAAATCTCTATCAAATTCATGTGGTTGAGACTCCCAAGGGTACTTATCTCTGCTAGAAGTTCAGCTTCATCTTGCCTGTTACTGAATTCATTAAGATGCTTGATCGCTACAACGCGGTTGTCTGATAACACTCCTTTATACACAATGCCACCTCCACCTCTTCCTATCTCTTCGCTAAAATTTTTTGACGCTTTTTTTAACTCTGCATAGCTGAATCTCCTAAATCCTGTGGCAGCTTGGAGGTAACCTTGTCCTTGTGTACTCAAACGTGAACGCGTTCCATAAAAGAAGTAACTTATGCAAATGATCTCCAGTGCACCAACTACATATGCAGTCAGCATCAGAAACTTGATGGATTCTTTTTGGTGGTTTCTATCATAACTTCTGTCAAGTTGGATAGTGGTTTTCACAGAACAGTTTAACTTGAATCCCTGAACATCCCTACTGTTATTCAAAGATAAAGGGACACTTTTGGGCACCTTTAGATACATGGAACCATTAAAATTTGCAGACCGTAATCCGTTAACCAACAGAAACTTTGGGTAACAAATAGAAAAACCTTTGTTCCAATCATACTTGAACTGGAACCCTTTGCAACTGCATCTCTTTATGCACTCTTGCTTACATTCACTTAGAGTGGTATTTGGCATGTATCTAGAATCATAACCCCAAAAATCAGAATGAGGAAGGAGCAAGAAGTTGTACTCGCTATTGCCACATGAAGTCGGTTTGAACTCCGGTTCACAACCATACGACCAATCCGTTAGATTGATCATCCTGTGATTTGGTATGCAAGAGCATTTTCTTCCATGAACAGGATCATTAGAACAAGTACTATTTTCTCCGCAACTTCCATGGATTTTACATCCTTCAGACATAGCTTGCCATGTAACTTGCCAAATTCCTCTAGATTCATCTAGACTATAAGCTCGAAAGTTGCCATCAAAGTCTATAGTCAGCCTTCTTGATGGCTGATCTCCAGCATCTGATGTGTTGAAGACTAGATCATCAGTTGAGATGAAATGACCGGAAGAATCCATGGTTGCAATCCGTTGGCTTCCGTATATATTCCTACCAGATTCCCATGCTCGAAACTCCGGGTTAGGCCAATAGATGCCTGTTAATCTAGAGTCGCTGTATACAAGTCTAACAACATTGTCGTTGTCGAAAAAGAGCTTGTAGAAACCAGAAGAATGATTGGTTGAACTTCTTGAAGAAACAAGTGACACAAGTTTTGTCAGTGGTTGATTTGGAAGAAGGGTATTTGTTGGGAAGTCAAAGCTTTGCCATAGAACTTTTCCATCTCTAGTTTGTATAAAAAGGTTCCCTGAATTATTCAATCTCAACATTGCAGTTTCTGTTGAATCTTTAGTGCTTGTGGTCCATATTGGAACCCGTTGATACGCATCCCTCAAGACCAGGTTGCCAGTTTTCAACAAGGAGCTTAGAGAACTTTCCATTAACAGGTGAGTCTCGGTTAGCCATCCACACTATGGTTTGTGTCCGGTCTGAGAGAGGCTTAGTTAACCAGATTGAAAAGCAATAAGCATTCTTTCCAACACTGTAGAATCCAGCAGTGTAATGGCTGTTTGGTGAGATCAAAAAATCATCTTTGTCCTCAACCGAGAGAGATGAGCCCAGTTTCAAGGCAAAGGGTAGTGAAGAAAAAGTGGAAGAGGATATGAGTGGTGTTAGGGATATGAATATTATTAACCCAATGACATTTAAAAGAAATGATGAAGCCATTGGTAACTAGAATGTTACATAAAGTTCTTCATAACATGTAGGCAGTAGACAAAATCTAG
Organism: Helianthus annuus; assembly: GCF_002127325.2. Classification (NCBI taxonomy): domain Eukaryota; kingdom Viridiplantae; phylum Streptophyta; class Magnoliopsida; order Asterales; family Asteraceae; genus Helianthus; species Helianthus annuus. Next base: position 164,561,521 of record NC_035441.2, on the reverse strand, counting down.
GCATTTTATAGTGTTATATTGGTTTGATGGCATTATAAGAGTTTGACTTTGATATTATGATAATTGAGGATTTTCTATTAAAAAATACGCGCCCAACTCCTTTCATATTTTTCAAAAGTATCAATTTTGAATTTTCTCTAACCCTGTTATGTAATACTTACACTTTCATATCATTATATTTTATATTTTTATTTTCCATAATAAAAATGTTTTATGTAAGACTATTATTTTTAAATTCATACAATTAAAAATAATATAATATGATTATATAGTATTATAATATATTTGATTTTTCTAAAATTGGGGGCAAATTTGAAAACTTGTAATTAATAAAATTAAACATTACATATATTAGAAGTTTCAAACAACAAACTTTACAAAAACTAAACTTTGATGCTATATAAAGCTTTAATCTTAGCAGACACATGCTCATGGGTTGCGCATGTGAGGTCATTTATGATTAGCAATTTCTTTTCTTCCGGTTCAAGAAAAGTCTTCATTTGATTATCGAAATTTCTAACCACTTTTGATTTTTGTCTGAATGTGTTGGTTAGTTCTTCAACGAGCTCGGCTTTGCTTTTGTCGAGAAATGATACCCCGTTCGCCTTCTCACCTTGTTCATCCTCATTGGACGTCGATGTTATCTTTAGCTTTGATCATAGCACACACATGTCCATGGGTTGCGCGTGTGATGGTCCATGTGGCTTATATCGATGATTAGCATTTTATTTTCTTTTGGTTTAAGGAAAGTTTTCATTTGTTATCGAAATTTCTGAACACTTTTGATTTTTGTCTGCATACGTTGGTTAGTTCTTCAACGAATCGGCTTTGCTTTTGTCTGAGAGAGATAATACCCCCTTCGCCTTCTCACCTTGTTCATCCTCATTGGACGCACTAGTGTCTCAACTAAAGCTGCATACAAACCAAACGTTCAGCGAATACTTCATAAATATTCGGCGGGAGGTTCGTTTGTTTCCGTTCGTTTAATAAATAAACAAACACGAACAAGAAATTCCGTTCGTCGAATTAAACGAGTAAACATGAATAGAGGTCACGTCCGTTCATCTATGTTCATTAACGTGTTCCTTTCTATTCGATAGTTCATTATGGTTTTTAATTTCGATAGTTCATTATGGATAGTAATGTTATGACCTCGAGATCTATGGACGTAGTTTTTAAAAGGCTTAGTTTTGCTATTCAAAAAAGGGGTAGCGGCGCAGCTTGTTGCCCGTTTACCAACTATCTCGATGTAAATTATTATACGTTAATACTAAAGAAAAAAAAAACAAAAAAAAAACAAAATATATAATAAATATCAGTGTATTGTCATATTTTATAATATTCCAAACTTTCAACCTCGGTTGCAGTAGTTTTTCTGTAGCACAACTTTGTTTGATTCATATTTTTTCCCTTTATTTTCTTTACCCTTCTTGCTTTCTATGTAATATCTAAGTCAACACTATTTCTAGCAAATGTAACATACATCCAAGAATAATAATCCAGCAAGAACAAGCCATGAAGCCATGTTAATTTCATACATGTGTATATATATGTGATTGACAATGATCTCTAGATCAAGTGGTGGAATGCTTGCATTTCTCTTGAGAGATCCAGGTTCAACTCTCACTTGGTACAGAGTGAGGCACTGGTGAACAATGATAGAAGACCCAGGGAAACCTGGTTTGAATCCTTGAGTCAAACGGGTTTTACTGGTAATTTCACTGTCGTTGCCTACGGGCGGGTGGGTTACTCGGTTTTCCCTGGAATTGGTGGTGGACTCGGGTTACTTTCGGAGTACTCCGTTTGTCCAGTAGGTGCCCCGAGAGTGCTCGGGATTGATTTTGTTGGACTTAAGAAAAAAAGAATATATATGTGTGATTATAGTTGAACATAAATGCTTGGTCAAGCTTAATTACTCACATCAAATGTCGACTTTCTGATTACCTTTTTCTAGTCAACGGTGGCTAGCTAGAAGTCCGTTATAATTGGTGGGCACTTTTTTTTTTTTTTTTTTTTGAAAAGAGAACTTCATTCACAACTCCGAACCCGAAGACCGGGCCGGAAAAACGAAACAAACAAAAACTACAAACACTACATACTCACAAATTTACACCAATCTCCCCACTCAAAAACCCCTTTCTTAGCTCTATGTTTATACCAAAAAAAACTGACAACTCTAACTTCACTAAAGATCTCCTCCACACTACTCCTATATCCGTTGAATCTTGCGTTATTTCTCGCTTTCCACAGCAACCAACAAGTCGTAATCATAATCCCGTGGAGGGCCACACGAACCGCTTTGTTGCATACCCCCACATTGTGTAACTCGATTAAATCCCTGAACGAAAATATGAATTACTTGATTCAAGTCATTGTCATATATACTGTATTAACCAAGGATACGTTTATGATGTTTGGAAGACCGGATTGAAGTTTGGTAAAGATGAAAGTGGTATCATTTCAAGAGATGAAATCAAGAGTAAAGTCGAGCAGCTTCTAAAAGACAAGGAATGTAAGGTTAGAGCCGCTGAACTTAAAGAAAAGGTTAAAATTGCTGTCAGAAGAGGTGGCCATTCTTATATGAATCTCAACAGCTTCATTGACTGGATACAGGAATGAGATACATGGTTTGACTATCATTCTAATAACACATGGATGACTTGAAATAGTAAGCACAATGTGTTAAAAAGTTACTAAATGATCTCTCCAATTTAGCTATATAGTGGCAGTGTGCGATGAGCACTGACTACTATCCATAAGTTTCAAGAAATAAAGAAAAGTGTGTTGGTTATTTTTGTTTCATTAATCGTTTTATGGAACTTAATTGTCACAAAGTGCTAAGCTAGTTTTATCAATAATAAGTTTATTAATTCAAATGAATTAGTAGGCAGCTGGCTGAACTTTTCATTAGATGTTAGTATCATATACTATGACCACCTCTATTGAATTATAACGGTTTGCTTATATGAACAGGGCCGGCCCTGAGAATTCATGTACCTTGTTCGAGTTCGAAAAAACGTACCCTTAGTTTTCATACAACTTTGAATTTCTATGACGTTTTTGCCATCCGGATGCTTGTTTAGGAGCCATTAACGCCTAAATAATCGACAAAGTTTGTATCAAATTAAGTTAACGCCTAAATAATGATCGACAACCACTACAAGAAACGGACACCTTTAGCGGCGCCAGGTGTCACTGCTATTGCCCTATTTTGTCGCCACTATTAACCTTTAGCGGCGACGTGTGGCCGCTAAAGGGTCGTTGGTATTGATGGGTCAGTATTGCCCAGTGTGTCGCCGGTAAAGGTCTATGTCGTCGCTATTGCCTGTGTCGGAGACTTTGCCGGAGATGGATTTCCATATTTCTTACCAACAAAACACGATTGACTCGCATGATATTTTGTTATTAACCAAGTTGAAGTCAATAATCCAACAAAACACGATTAACTCGCATGATATTTTGTTATTAACCAAGTTGAAGTCAATAATCCAACAAAACACGAATAATTTTCATTAAAATCTGTTTACATGATTTCTACAAATTCAACCTGTTTACATGCCTACATTACAAAATCTGTCATCACGCCGGAGATGGTGGTCACATGCCGGTGGAGCTTGACAGTGGTGGTGGTCCGGTGGAGCTTGACGGTGGTGGTGGTGGTACGGTGCAGTGCCGGAGATGCTTGCTGGGTGGTGAACGGTGAAGATGCTCGCTGATGACGGTGACGAAGATGCTTGCTGGGTGGTGAACGGTGAAGTGCCGGAGGTCGATGGTGGCGGTTGGCAGGTGAAGGTGGTGATTATTGCTTGGTAGTGAATGGTGGAGTTTGATGAACGAAGATGAAGGTTGAAAGGGGTGTTAAGATGGGTTTGTGTTTTAGGAGGATAAGGTATAAGTGGTGTGTGTTTGTTTGAGCAGGAGGTTGATGGTGGCCATTGGATCAATTTTTAATCAATGATCAGCAACAAATCTTGAAGAAGTACACGGATTGAGCCCTTTAGTGGCGACAAAGAGCCTTTAGCGGCAACGCGTGTCTAGGCCGTCGCTATTGCTCTTGTCGCCGCTATTTCCGTCGCCGCTAAAAGTGGTAGTTTCTTGTAGTGAACAAAAGGATCCTAAAATCATAAATCAACTAATCATAGAAATCGTAAATAATAAGTTCAATGTGAATCCTAAATCATAAGTTAACAACTCAATTTGACAATTTGATGTTTACCTGAATACGAGAACTGATCCGTGATCGAACTGTGAACTGATCCGTGATCGAAGGCTGTGAAATCGAAGGCCTGCTATGAACTGTGGGCTGATGAAATCGAAGGCCTGTGAAATCGAACAAAAACTTAAAACTGCAGAATGATGATGATGAAATCGCTCTCTGCTGATCTCTCCGGCCCTGCGAGTGACGTTCCAATACCCACCGAACTAGTTGCCGCCCATTTCTATTTCTTTATTTTTATTAGTTTTTAGAATTATTTAGGTATTGGGCTCACTAACCTAATGGGCTAACTAATTTAAACAATATGATTTTTTTAAGTAGGCCTATGTTATTATTTGTTTGACTATACACTATTAATTTTCTTTTACATATATAATATCGTATTTTCTTAATAAAAAAAAATTACGTGTCCTACGAAATCACAGGTCGGTGGTCCTCCCCGCCCATCTTCAAGGCCGACTTCTGTATATGAAGGGTATGTTTGGCAAAAGTAGCTGGTGGCTGGTAGCTGTAAGCTGTAAGCTGGTAGCTGATGGCTGGAAGCTGGTAGCTGTAGCTGGTAGCTAGTAGCTGGTAGCTAGTAGCTGGTAGCTAGTAGCTGGTAGCTAGTAGCTATAGCTTTTTAAATATATTTGGTGTTTGGTAGAGTAGCTGGAGCTTTTAATAAAATGTATAAAATGACCAAAATGGACATAACTAAAAATTTAGAAAGTTTGTGCATTAAAAAGTTTCCTATTTTTAGAGGTTAAAATAGTCATTTTTTCCCTAAAAGCTTGTAGCTCCTTCTAAACGCTACTAGTAGTAGCGTTCAACCAAAAATTTCAAGCTCCTAACCTAAAAGCTTAAAGCTCCTTCAACCAAACAAGACTTTTTATTGAGTAGGAGCTTTTTCTTAAAAGCTTAAAGCTAAAAGCTCCTAAAAGCTCCATGCCAAACATACCCGAAGTACAGTTATGGAAGATTAAACCATTTTCAAGGTTAATCAGCTTGTTATAAATTATTTATATTCTATCTCGAAATTCCGTATATATGTGGTACATGAAATCCCCAACCTTTTTACCGCCATTTTATAAGCATATAACAGATAAACCTGGGAGGAAACTAAAAAATTAACTCTAGCAAAGATAATGACTAAATAAAATTCTCAAAGTAATCACTATGATCCTCAACATGTAGCAGCAGGGGCGGAACTACAGGGGGGTCAGGAGGGTCCGTTGACCCTCCGGCCACCGGCCTACCATGTACGTTTTCTTTCTTCTTCCAGTGGGTTTTTGTATTTTGACCTCTAATATTGTTAGCAGAAGGGTAGTTATAGCGAAAATGAAGAAAAGCGTAAAAAATGGCTGGTCGGATCGATCTGTTCAAAGTTTACACCTGCAAGTGGATGGACTGGTGTGAAGAAGATGATATATTTGAGAAGAAGAGTATTTCTGTCATTCAACTTATCTAATAAAATAAAGTCTGAAAATGAGCTGTCAATCTCAGTAGCCAGTAGCTTTTCTTTTTAATTTTTTTTGAGCGTACATCGTTAGTTTTCAATTGCTTTAATATAGTTTTTAAATATAAAATGAAATAATAATCATACATAATAATCTATAAATATTAGTTTGGACCATTTCTTTGATTTGATTTTGCTAGAATTTTCAATTTTTTTTTTTTTAATTTTCGCTTTGTCACATTGTGTAATTTAGATAAAAAATGTCAAGATTCATATTTATGTAAGATTCTTTTATTTTTAAAGATTCTTTTATTTTTAATTTTCTTTGAGGCTTTTTTACACCATTAAAGTAATTATTATTACATGTTAGTAGATATAGTATATATATACATACACATTATGACCCTCCAATTAAAAGTTTCTGGTTCCGCCATTGTCTAGCAGCATATCCACCACTTGGCTCATTGTTGGTCTTGCATCTTTATCTTCCTCGGAACAACGTAAAGCCACCTTAGTCAGAATTTCCATCTTACTTGAGTCATAGTTACCAACAACAGTATTGTCTACAACTTCTTTGATCCAATCATTCGTTCCACCAGCTGCTATCATCTTTTCTTTCACCCAACTATCGAGCCTTCCCTTTGACTCGACACTTTGATCACCGGTTGGGCTCCTCCCGGTTATCATCTCTAACACAACAACACCATAGCTATACACATCAACTTTTGAGGTTATTGGATGATTAACAAACAACCACTCTGGAGCCATGTAACCTCTTGTCCCTCTTGCCCTTGTGAACTCCAAATTATGAGTTCCATCGCGGTCTAGTAACTTAGACAGCCCAAAATCTGCAACCTTTGGATTCCAATTGCTATCCAGCAATATATTATGAGGCTTAACATCACAATGCAAAACCCATTCCAAGCATTCTTCGTGTAGATAAGCTAGCCCTTTCGCAGTACCCACCGCAATGTCAAACCTCTTACCCCAATCTAGCTTACTGGAATGCAAGTTTTGAGCCAGTGACCCATTTTCCATGTACTCGTAAACCAACAATTTGTGTTTTCTCTCAGCACAGTACCCCCATATGTCAATTAAATTCATGTGGTTAAGCCTCCCAAGGGTACTTATCTCTGCCAGAAGTTCACCTTCACCTTGGTGGTTACTAAATTCCTTGAGAAGTTTCACTGCGGCAACTCGATTGTTTGAAAATTCTCCTTTGTACACAATTCCACCACCTCCTCTCCCTATCTCTTTGCTAAAATTGTTCGTGGCCTTTTTCAATTCCGCATAGCTGAATCTCTGAAATCCTGTAGCAGCTTGGATGTAACCTTGTGTTGTCTTCAATGGATTACGGGTTCGATAAAAGAAATAGATAAAGCAAATGGCCTCAAGTGCACCAAAGACATAGGTAAAAATCATTAGGGACTTGACTGACTCATTTTTTGGGTTCTTTTCGTACGCTCTGTCGATTCGGATTGTTGGTAATTTCTCGCTGCAAACTAAGCTGTCTCCATGAACAAAGTTTTTGTTGTTTGACGATAGGCGTATACTCTTGGGCACCTTTAGATACATGGAACCATTTGAATCCACTGTTCGGAACCCGTTTAGCAGTCTAAATTTGGTGTAACACGAGAAAACGCCATTCGTCTCATAGTTGAAGTGGAATCCTTTGCAATTGCAGATGCCTAGACACACTTTCTTACATTCATCTAGTGTTACATTAGGCACAAATCTAGCCTCATAACCAAAGAAATCAAAATGAGGAAAATGTAAGAATTCATCCTCATCATTTCCACATAATGTTATATTGAATTTTGGTCTACAACCATATGACCAATCTGTTTGATTAATCATTGTGTGATTGGGTATGCAAGAACATTTCCTACCATGATTAGGACTGATAGAACATGTACTATTTTCTCCACATATTCCATGAACTCTGCAAGTGTCAGCAATAGCCTGCCAAGTAACTTTCCAAATGCCTCTGGTCTCATCTAGACTGTAGGCTCGGAAGTTACCATCAACATCCACTGTCAACCTTCTCACCGCCTGATTTTCAGAATCTGAAGTGTTGAAGATTAAACTATCACTTGATACGAAATGACCATTTAAATCCAGGCTGGCAGTCCTTCGGCTTGCAAAGGTGCTCCTTCCAGACGCCCATGCTGTTATCATGGGATTTGGCCAATAAACCCCTGATACTCTAGGCCCATTATAGACAAGTCTAATGACATTATCATTGTCAAAATAGAGCTTGTAGAACCCTGAAGAGTAATTCGTTAAACTTCTTGAAGATACAAGTGGTGTATCTTTGGTGAGTTGTTGAAGTGGAAGAAGGGTATCAGTCGGTGACCCAAAGCTTTGCCAAATAACTTGGTTCTCTTCGTTTTTAAGATAAAGGTTATTGTTCATAACTAGCTGGGCAGGTTCTTTGGAATCTATAATATTTGTAGTCCAAATGGGTAATGGTTGTGCTGCGTCCCTTAAAACAAGATTTCCGGTTTTTGACAAGGAAAGCTTTGAACGCTTTCCATTAACTGGAACATCTCGATTAGCCATCCAAACAATGGTGTGGCTTTCGTCTGCAAGAGGTTTAGTAAACCATACCGAGAAGCAATAGGCATTCTCACCAACACTGTAAAAGCCGGCGGTGAAAAGCCCATTGGGTGAGATTAAGATGTCATCTTTGTTCTCCACGGAGAGAGATGAACCCGGTTTCAGTACCGAGGGTAGCGAAAGAGAAGTAGGAGAAGCAGAAAGCATTGGTGTTTTAGATAGTAACAGTACTAAACTAACCACATGCAAAAGAAATAGAGAGGCCATCAAGAAAGAAAGAGTATATATTTTAAGTGTGGAAGCTATTTTGTATTTATATATAAACACCACCTACATATATATCGATTATTCGATTTGTAATCAACTAATCACAGATATATAATATAGTCTGCGGTCCAAGGTCAAACTTGGAAGAATGCATGGGTTTGTATATAAATTAAGATAATGTTGTACGGGACCCAAACATGTATTATCACTGCATTCAATTCGGTAGTTGACATAATAATGCAAATATTTTATTTCCAGATAAAGTCTAACTTTTCTTTCGATCAATTAACATTCGCAAGGTGACAGACAAACGCGTCTAATTATAATATTAACTAGAAACTTAATTTGAACGCACCAAAACTTTGTTTCATTGATTGTGTTGTAGCGAATATGAATTTTAGTTACTTGAAACCGTTTTAACTCAACACATGCACAACGTTATACTACTCAACGCTTCAGATTAACTTGGGAAGCAATTGAACACAAATCCGGAGTGCATTCGTATGGTGTGGATTAAATTTCTTGCCTCAAATTTAGTTCCGATTGGACCAATACGAACATTTTTATGGTGAACTAGCGACAATTTTGAGGACAAATGCGATGGACACAGTGATGGTTTCCTAGACCGGTTTGCGTTGGAATTAGTGACGCTTTTTTGGACGAGTTTGCGACAAAGTTAGCGTCCGTTTGGATATCTCATTAACGACATTTTGAGATCCTACAAGCGATTGTTTTGGGGCCTATATGTGACGGTTTTGGGTGCATCTAGCGACGATATTAGAGAAAAATCACGTGACCCTTTTCCGACAAATTCCATCGCTTGATGCTAAACTGACTCGATTTAAACAACTCACTTTTTTTTATTTTCAGTCAAAGTACTCGAATTCACATTATTACAAATCACATCACACACAAAAAAAACATAGAGTAAATTACAAAACTCGTCCTTTATGTTGACACCAGATTGCAAAGTGTGTCCTTTATCTTCAAAAGGTAAAAATAACGTACTCAATTTTTGCAAACTCTTGCACATTATGTACTTTAGCCCTAACTCTGTTATTTTTCATGGTTAAATCAGACCAAATGTACCCCACAAAAGGGTATTTTGGTCATTTTATAACCCCTTCCCCTTTCCATCACCCACCTACCACCATCATCTCCACCACCCACCATCAACTCCCTAACCACCACCACATCATTCCAACAAGAGTTTATGGCTAAAAACCAGGAACCAATGAAGCAATTGCAAACCAAATCAAACTATTCTATCCATAATTTTTTTTATTATCATTTCAAAACAACATAACAACTTTCCAAACATAAACGTTCTATTTTCTTTTCGGTTATTTCAAATCGTATCTCAGCTTTTGGACCAAAATAAGAACACCTGAAATTGTTGCAATCATCAAACCTGCCTAAACTATTTTTCGTCACCGGTATAAAAACCTGTCCCTAAATCAACAGCAAACCTTTTCCCCATACGCAATTTCTCTGCCCGACCTTTTGTGACTCAATCCGACTCGCTGGAGACTTTATAACTCCGGCCATGACCCGTCTTTGTCATCCTCGCACCACACCCTCACCTGAACCCCACATCGAATACCCAAATCAACAACCAGTCGCCGCCTCCTTCCAGATCTGAGAGATGAATGGCTCGTGGGAGTGGTAATGGCGGTGGTGCGGTAGTCGTGGCGGTGCGGAGGCTGGCGGGTCGGGTGGCGCGTGGGAGTTATAATGGCGGTGTTGCGGTGGTCGTGGTCGTGGTGGTGGGGGTGTATGGTGGAGGTAATGGTGGTGGCTAGTGGTTGGTGGAGGTGATGGCAGAGTGTGTGTGTGTGTGTGGTGGAGGTAAATTGTTTTATATAAATAAATGGTAAATTACACTTTTCGTCCTTTACGTTTATACCAGATTGCAATGGATGACCTTTAACTTCAGTAATTACAGTCACAGTCCTTTATATGGAAAACTCGTTACACATTTCGTCCTTTATTACTAACCAGGTTAAAATTTAAGTTAAGTCGGGTCATGTACACTTCATGTGATGGCATTTCTGTCTTTTCATACTTTGTTTCTTCTCCATAATGAAATTCCTCTCTCTTTCTCAAACTCAGACTACTCAACTCAGACTTCTATATCTTTCTCAAAACCACCCTCACACAACTGGCACCGGCGGTGCACACCACCACTTCCATCCCCACCCTCACACAACTAGCACCCTAGATCAGATCGAGCCCTAAACCCTACTATCTGGAAACCCTGGGCCCGAATCTGGATGATGAACACCAAATCGAGCCCATGTTTAACCTAAATCAGAACCATAACGTCAAATATGGGTCGCCTAAGAGCTTAAATCGGACTGAAGTCGTCGGATAGATACCAAATCGAGCCCATGTTTAACCTAAATCGGAACCATAACTACCAAATCGAGCCCATGGTCTCGTTAGATACCCTAGATCATTGAATTGGACTAAAGTCGCCGGATCTGCACTGAAGTCGTTGGATTTTGGAGTGTTCGTTGTCGGAAAAACGGTGTGCGGCAGTGGTGGGTTCTTTCGAGGATCTAATGGGCGCTGAAGGCTGAAGGAGGTTGGAGATGACCAGTGCTGGTCTTGGTTACTGACTCATGTGTGCGTTTGTTTGTTTCAACGTGAAAAGGTGTTGCCGGAAAACATTGCAGGTCACCTGTGATGAGAGAGCGACAGTGAAAGCTTTTAGTGAGGGGGAGAGAAAGAGAGTATTTATATTGTTTTAATAAGTTTTGCACTTTATATTCTTTTATTTATTAAATGCTATAAATAATTAAGTTAAAAGACTAAACTGCCCTTGTATAAATAGACTTCACTTAAAAATTTAACATGGTTAGAGCCAAAGGACGTAGGGTGTAATGAGTTTTCTAAATAAAGAACTGTTACTGTAATTATTGAAGTTAAAGGTCATCTGTTGCAATTCGATACAAACATAAAGGATGAAAAGTGTAATTTACCCATAAATAAATGGTAAAATAACCAAAATACCCTCATGTGGGGTACACTTGTCTGATTTAACCATGAAAAATAACAGAGTTAGGGTTAAAGGACATAATGTGCAAGGATTTACAAACATCGAGTACGTTTTTTATACTTTTTGAAGACGAATGACACAATTTGCAATTTGGTGTCAACATAAAGGACGAGTTTTGTAATTTACTCAAAACATATAAATTGACTTGGTTTAAAAAAAATAAGAGTAAACTTCCGTTTTGCTTCCTGTGTTTTGGTCACTTTAACGGTTTTACCCCAAACCTTTAAAAATAGTCATTTTCCTCCAATAGTTTGTTATGGTTTTTCCAAGTATTTGAGTTCACATTATTACAAATCATATCAAACAAAGGGTGGGGTTCGGCTACAAAATCCATTTTTCCTACAAAGTATACTAAGTCATAAAACACCACAATTTCAGTCATAAAACACACTCCAAATCCACAAATTACAGAGTGAAGAACACTAAAACACAATATCCAAACCCTAATAGTCCATTAAAACTTCAAACACACCATCGTAGAACTATGAATATAAAACACAACATGATAATCAACATAAAACACACTAATGTTAGTCATTTGATAATCAAAGCATTATCATCCAAAACACAACACAAACCCACAAATATGGCGTTGTAGTAATCTTCACTTTGTTATTTGTGGGTTTTGAGTGTGTTTTATGGTTAACATTATGGTGTTTTATGACTTTTTACACTTTGTAGGAAAAATAGACTTTGTAGCCAACTCTCAAAATATATATATATATATATATATATATATATATATATATATATATATATATATATATATATATAGGGGGCTGCTAGAATGAGAACCACCCCGAGTTGTAAGAACCGCGAGAACTACACCCCACGGAGCGCCGTTCGCCATGATTTTTTTTTTACAAGTAGATGTGTGTATTATAAACACAGCCGTAAAAAATCATGGCGAACGGCGCTCCGTGGGGTGTAGTTTTTTACACCACAAGTTTGGTGTTTTTAATTTTTTTTTCTTTTTTCTTTTTTTTTTCACCAAACTTGTGGTGTAAAAAACTACACCCCACGGAGCGCCGTTCGCCATGATTTTTTACGGCTGTGTTTATAATATACACATCTACTTGTAAAAAAAATCATGGCGAACGGCGCTCCGTGGGGTGTAGTTCTCGCGGTTCTTACAACTCGAGGTGGTTCTCATTCTAGCGGCTCCCTATATATATATATATATATATATATATATATATATATATATATATATATATATATATATATATATATACCTATATATATACATATATATATATATATACATATATATATATAGGGTAAGGTTCATGCGAGAACCACCTTTATTGCGAGAACCAATGTGAATACAACCTAAAATAGCTAAAAAAACCCTAAAAAAACCTACCCCCAACCCCCCCCCCCCCCCCCCCCAAAAAAAAAAAACCCTACCCCCCCCCCAAGCTAAATGCTAAAAACTAAAATCCTCAAAAAACCTAAAAGAAAAACTAACCCCCCCCCCCACCCCAAGCTAAAAACTAAACCCCCAAAAAACCTAAAAAAATAAAAAAAAAAATCTAAAATTTTTTTTTAATATTTTTTATGTTAAAATCGCTACTTTTAGCAGCCAAAAAAAATATTTTTAAATAATTTAAAAAAAAAAGATTGGCTACTAAAAGTAACGATTTTTTTTTATAAAAAATATTAAAAAAATTGTGTGTTTTTAGCTATTTTTAGGCATTTTTTGTTGTGTTCACATTGGTTCTCGCGATTCTCGCAAAAAACGGATCTTTGTCCTATATATATATATATATATATATATATATATTAATAAAATTTGATTCGGTTTAAAAAATCACATTTTTTTATTTTCGGTCCAAGTATTCGAATTCACATAATTAAAATCATGTCAAAACAAAAAATAAAATATCTATATATATTAATTCCAAAGTTATTGTAACATAATACAATAACTAGGTTATAGCCCCGTGTATTACACGGGCTGAATAAATAAAAATATATCTTTAAAAACCTCCTTTATTGCATAGGTTGAATAAATATAATTTTATATATTAAATAATAAAAAGTTATATCTATAAGAACCATAATGTACGGGTTGAATAAATGTAATTTTATATACCAAATAATAAAAAAATTATATCTTAAATTCACGTGTATTACACGGGTTGAATAAATGTAATATTGGTTTACCAAATAATAAAAAAGTTATATCTTTAAAAACCCTCGTGTATTACACAGCTTGAATAAATATGATTTTATATACCAAATAATAAGCAAATTATATTTAAAAAAACTAATGGATATACTCCGTAGGCGATAGATATGGTGATTGCGGAGATGATTATTGAAAAGAAGATATAGTGGTCAAACATGTTATTCAAGAAGTAAATAAGCAGTCATTTGAGTGATAAAATATAAATTATATTTAAAAAAACCCGTAATAAATCTAATTTTATATATAAAGTAATATTAATATTATAAATGAGAAGTATACATTAATTTTAAACTAAATAATCTATACTATATAATAAAAGAAACCAACTTTGGGACACGTGTCATTCATTGAAGGGGTCTACGTTTTAATTTCCTACCTTTTCATACTTATCTTATATCAATTAATTAAATAATAAATAATCAATTAATATTAAATCTTATCATACTTTGAATGTCGGATAGAATCATTCTATTTTTTTCTAATAAAATATTATCTTCAAATTTAAATTATAAATTTAATATATTTTTTTAAATAATAGCACAACACAATAATTTTAAACTTAAAAAAAACAATAATACGTTCATATCAAAAATTTAATGTAAAGTTAATTACATAGTTAGTTCCTGTGGTTTGCACAAAGTAGCATACTTAGGTACTAATAGTTTAGAATCACATTCTAGGGTATTAACTTTTCATTTTGTAACGTTTGAAGGTATTAACGTTATTTTTAGGCTTAAAAGCACATTCTATTAGTACCTAAATATGTTATTTTTTGCAAACCACAGGGACTAACTATGTTAATACCCGAGAAGTTAATACCTCCAAACGTTACAAAATGAAAAGTTAATACCCTAGAAGGTGATTTTAAACTATTAGTACCTAAGTATGTTATTTTGTGCAAACCACAGGGACTAACTATGTAATTAACGTATAAACAGAATATACAAAATAACTTATCAGACATTAGACCAAACTTAAAAAAAAAACACTAAATAGGAAGAGAAGCGAATAATATTATTCTGTTTTTGGTTTTTTCAAATTGGGGTTCTAATCAATTCGAATAAAACTTAACCAAGTTTATGATTCAATTCGAATTAAGCCGAACCAAATTTATGATTTTTTAACCGAATCCAATAGCATATTATTTACAATACAAAAAGTACATTTATTTAACCCGTGGAATACACGATGTTTTTAAAGATATAACTTTTTTTATTATTTAGTATATATAATTAGATTTATTCAACCCACATAATACACGGTGTTTATAAAAATATAACTTTTTTGTTATTTAGTTTATAAAATTACATTTATCCAACCAGTGTAATACACAGGGTTACAAAATTACATTTATTCAACCCGTGTAATACACAGTGTTTTTAAAGATATAACTTTTTTATTATTTAGTATATATAGTTAGATTTATTCAACCCGTACAATACACGGTTTTTAAAGATATATTTTTTTTATTATTTAGTTTATACAATTACATTTATTAAACCCGTGTAATACACATGTTTTTTAGAGATATTTTTTTTATTGTTTGGTATATAAAATTACAGTTATTCAGTACAATACATGGGGTTCTTAGAGATATAATTTTTTATTATTTAATATATAAAATTACATTTGTTCAACTCGTGTAATAAACGAGATTTTTAAAGAATAATTGTTTTAATTTTGTTTATAAAATTACATTTATTCAACCCGTGTAATACACGGGGTTCTAACCTAGTAATTATATATAGTTAAGAAGAAAAGATTAAACAAAATAATATTTAGTAGGAGAGTTATCTATAATTAATTAGAAGAGATTATTTAGTAATCTATACTATATAATAAAAGAAACCATTTATGGGACACTTGTCATTATATTAGGTTATGTGTTATAGATAATTATTATTTAGTTTAATCTCTTCTAATTAATTTTAGATAACCATTTTACAAAATATTATTTAGTTTAATATCTTATAGATAATTATTATTTAGTTTAATCTCTTCTAATTAATTATAGATAACTCTCCTACTAAATATTATTTTGTTTAATCTTTTCTTCTTAACTATATATAATTATTATTTAGTTTAAATTTAATGTATACTTCTCATTTATAATATTAATATTACTTTATATATAAAATTAGATTTATTACGGGTTTTTTTAATATAATTTATATTTTATCACTCAAATGGCTGCTTATTTACTTCTTGAATAACATGTTTGACCACTATATCTTCTTTTCAATAATCATCTCCGCAATCACCATATCTATCGCCTACGGAGTATATCCATTAGTTTTTTTAAATATAATTTGCTTATTATTTGGTATATAAAATCATATTTATTCAAGCTGTGTAATACACGAGGGTTTTTAAAGATATAACTTTTTTATTATTTGGTAAACCAATATTACATTTATTCAACCCGTGTAATACACGTGAATTTAAAGATATAATTTTTTTATTATTTGGTATATAAAATTACATTTATTCAACCCGTATATTATGGTTCTTATAGATATAACTTTTTATTATTTAATATATAAAATTATATTTATTCAACCTATGCAATAAAGGAGGTTTTTAAAGATATATTTTTATTTATTCAGCCCGTGTAATACACGGGGCTATAACCTAGTAATTATCTATAAGATATTAAACTAAATAATATTTAGTAGAATGGTTATCTATAATTAATTAGAAGAGATTAAACTAAATAATAATTATCTTATCTATAATTAATTAGAAGAGATTAAACTAAATAATAATTATCTATAACACATAGCCTAATATAATGACAAGTGTCACATAAATGGTTTCTTTTATTATATAGTATAGATTATAAATATCCGAAATCCGAATGATAAATGTTTACAAAATAAAACAAATTCTAAACTTGGTGATGCGAAGTTTTGTGACATGTTTCTTAACATCCATTTCATTGTTTGCCTTCTCATATGCATAAGCTTGTACTATTTTTAGCTTCCATGGATTCTACACGCTTCAGAAATAGCTGCCAGGCAACTTGCCAAATTCCTCTAGTCTCATCTAGACTGTAGGCTCCAAAGTTACCGTTAGAATCCATACTATGTATTGAATAATATATCACAAGTTAAGATGAAATGCTGAAGAAAATACTTGGTTGTGTCCAAAACACAACATATGGCGAAAATGTTATTAATTATGATCTTAAACTGTCACACATGCACTAAGATATTTTATTATATACACATACAAATAGGATTTGAATTTGAATGTAAACAACTCATTCAATATTGTACTAATTAAATTATTTAGTTGAAATAATGTCCCTCTCTTTATACGCACGCACATAATTAGAACTAGTTTATTAATCAAAAAATGCATTAAAAGGCTGCTGGTTGACATTAGATCCTATATGACGACGACCTTTATTGAGTAATTAATCGTTCGCTGGCTAGCTTCATATATATATGTGATAGGTGAAAGGGTTGTATTTGTATTGCAAAACTGATAATGATTAGGCTATCCGTAATGGTTAATGTCTTTTAAGGGAATTTTCCGCCACATCAGCATTATAATGTCCCTATAAAAAAATATGTAGTGGCTAACGCCTTTTAATGTTCTTTCAATCATTACTTTCCAATTATTTTTCTCCCCGTTTGGCATTATATTAAAAAATACTATAGGAAAGACATAAGCCTTTAAGTAAGGAAATAATACTAAACTAGGGTTAAGACCCGCCCGCGTTGCAGCGCGGGTACACCATAAACATTGAATGGATTAGTCCAAACGTTATATGATGCATTAACCATATGAAAACACACATTTCGACGTATCCAGTTAAACTCAATGTAACATGTATAAGCATTGTGATTGGATCAAACGTAAAGTAAGTCAAATTCATATCGAACAATCATAACATATTATATGTGACCCAACTCATACATAGAAAACGTAACAGGTATGAAGGAAAATATGCACATGTAATCGAAATGGATTAATTAGAGCTTTCGGAAAAAAAAAGGGAGAAAAAGAAACCATAATTTGACTTCACTCGGTTTGAAACAAACTTTACGAAACATACATAAAATAAACACCAAAACATATTATATTTGACAATAATCATTTCCCAAAAAAGTTTATGTCGAAACGTAGAACAACTTGAATTTATACGAAAACGTACATAAAAATATACACGTAAAAATGGTTTCCTTAAAAGAAAATGTATTATATTTGACCTGACTTGTCTATAAAAAAAGTATACGTCGGGATGTAGAACAAATCATATTTATACATACCCGTACATAAAATATGCACGTAAAAAATAGTTTTTAAGTAAAGGAAGTATAGGGGTAAACCGAAACAAAATATTAGTAAAAAAAATTAATAGGTTAAAAAGGTTTGTAAAACCGTGCCAAGTAGCACCAATGCCACAACCACATCGACTCTCAACATCGTAAAAATAAAATAGATAAAATGGTAAAAATTACACTAAATGAAGTAGACTAAAATCGTTGAACCACGCACATCCGTTACAGTGTGTTAATGCGAAGAAATTAACCAGAAACGTAAAACTTAGAAAATAATAACTTAGTCGATCTAGGACCCGCCCGTTATGGCGAACTTTTCAAAAGGGAAAAAGGGGACGTGTTGTGACGGGTCTGTCAGATATGAAAAAATAGAGCAAAAAACGTTGAACCTCACATGCACGCTACGACATGTTAACTCGCAAAATTTAGAACGAAATGCAAAACGAAAAACTTGCGAAAGATAAAAACTATGGGGATCAAAGTTGTAAATAATAAAGTGTTGTGTTAAATTACAGAAGATGAAAAACTTTGAGTTAAAAGTAAAAATTTCAAATGGGTTAAAATGTAAAAGATAAAACTTTTAGGTTAGAAAGTGAATATCAAAGTTTTTTTTTTTGAAAAACTCCCTAAGCTTGGGGTACAAGTGCTAATGCACTTTGAGTTAAAAGTAAAAATTTCAAATGGGTTAAAATGTAAAAGATAAAACTTTTAGGTTAGAAAGTGAATATCAAAGTTTTTTTTTTTTTTGAAAAACTCCCTAAGCTTGGGGTACAAGTGCTAATGCGCTAAAAAGTTGCTAAGTTATACATGGAATAATGATTGAGTAACCGATTTGACTATAATTTGTCTATACATTATTTGTATAACTTTGACTTTCTTGATCATATGTCTTCATTCCTTATAATATATCACCCCACTTTTTGGTGGGCCCTGATGTAGGGTTTGAGTGTGATGATTGAATATCGGTTTCAGAATGCAGTGAAAGTAGAGAGTATAAGATAAAATACAAGTATTAAAACGTTAAATTATATTAAAACTTTATAATGTCAAACATTTGATACAAGTATCCCAAAGGTAGGATCTAAAACAAAATGGATTTTAAGACATCATAGGTCTTTCGCCATTGGAGTCGCAAATTCCAAAGCTTTTGACCGAGCATTATCTAGCCTGCTATTGAGGCTCGCCACCTGTATGTTAATATTTAAAAATACGTCAACTTTCGTTGGTAAAAATAATTAACCGACACATTTGTAAAACTTTTGAAAATCATTGGGATAATAATCTTGTTACCAAATTTACATGTTTATCACATTCGGGATCCAGTGTTCAAAACCGGCTTTTGCTTAATATACACACTATATATTTTGTGTCTGTCAGGTGTATGCATACACCCCGCACTTAATTGTCATTAAAAAAATGAAGCGGGACATCCAGATACGGTACTATTAATAGTCATTAAATAAATGAATCGGGACATCCAGATACGGTACTATTAACCCCCAAATGTTTTATGTTAATCAAGCAATACGGATTAAACTCGGGTTATCAACATCCAGATACGGTACTATTAACCCCAAAATGTTTTAAATGGTTTATCCCATTTTAACGAGTCGTTTGCCTAAATACGGGTCGGATGGTCAAATGGGTCCGTGACAAGTCAAATATGTTAGAACATATTCTTGTGGTGTTGTACAATCTGTTTTGGTGTCAAAACTCTAGGTTATAGTGCTTAAAAGTTCATTTGCCGATTATTACATAAAGCTGAGTTTAAATTTTTAGAATTTCAAGTTTGACTTATCATTTTAACCCATTTAGACGTGATGATCTCGTAATGTGAATGTAGGGTTTTAATCTCTACATTCTGAAGACTGTTTGGTTGAGTTTGATTTTAAATTAGTTGATCAAAGTGGTTAGAATCGAAGGTCATAGAAAAGTCAAACTGTTGACAATTCTTTGACATTTGCACTAAATTAGACTATGAAACTACTTTCTAATGAAAAAGCTAAGGAAAGAAGACTTACTAGTTCAAAGGAGGACTTCAAAGATCATAAGAGAAGGACTAAAATGCTGAAGAAAACTCTCACACTTATTCTCAAGAGTGTTTTGAGATGGTGTGAGTAGAAATGGCACACAAGGAGGCTATTATAGCCAAGCCAAAATCAAAAGGTGATGACAAGTGTTTATGTAGGTCTTAGGGACTGATTAGTGTCCCTTGATGTGTCAAATGCATGTTTAAGGTGGAAATATTGCGAGATATGTGGCAAAATGTTAAAGAAGGCTGCTGCCAAAAATAATTGTGTTGTCCAAGGACTCCTTGCGGACCGCAAGAGATACTCCATACGGTCCGTAAGGACCTTTAGCGCTTCAGAATTTCCAGACACCCCTTACGGACCACAAGGGGTTTCCCATACGGTTCGTAAGGATATGGTCCTTACAAGTCGACACAAAATTCTGATTAGAAGCTGTTAACTTACAACACTTAACAAAAACGTGTACAAGATCATTATTAACTCAATTTCAGCCATTCTAGCATGCATAAGCCCTTGTGGGTCAGATTTAGCACATATTCTATCAAAATCATGCTTCTATGTAAATCCTAATCTCTATACATGCTTGTAATAACTCCTACTTGCACAATTTTCACAATCAACATCAATTACCATCAAAACCAACATATGTACATGATCAATTTAATAATTTTATAAATTTTGGTTGTATGGGTAATCTAGGGTTTTGTGATAACATCAAATTAAAACTTGAAAACATGGAATTGAAGATAAGTTACTTACTATTTGCGTTGTATAGTGAAGGGAATGATCAAAATTGCATCCAAGATCCAAGATCAAGCTTCAAGAGGAAACTAGGGTTTGTGTGTGTGGTTGAAGTCGTAAAAGGAGAGAGGGAGGGGAAGGGACGATTTTTATGGGTTAGAGTTGGGTTATATTTTTTTTATAAAAATCCAATTACAAGGGGGAGTCCATAGGCTCTAATTTAGGCTTTTTATAAAATTATGAGCCATTACCTAATAAAGATGTTATTTTTACAAGAATTCCCCAAGCTTATATTTTTCTAAAAACTGCCACAACTAAGAAAACATGAAACTGAACAACTACACGTAAAAACACGCAAGCACGTAATTTACACATAATACACGTAGATACCGAAAATCATATACATTCACATTATATATTCATTTAACCTTTCTGGAATTATTATTTCACTTAATCACCAACGTTCGGGGACAGGTTCGTGTACGGTTCGAGAGTAGGGGTCGTGAACTCACCTTAGTTTTGCTCGTTTAGAATTATGTGACTACTATTAAACACAAGCAGCGAAACAAACATTATTTGATAAACTTGTGAACTCACTCACCATTGTTGACGCTTCTTCTTGCATGTGTTTCTCAGGTCGTTAAGGTATCTCTCACGGCTAGGTTGCACACATGGATGTCAAAAACAATTTTATTTATTTGCATGGTTTCATTTCATAAACTTGTTAGTTTTTTTTTGGGTGTTGTTTTGCGCACAGTTTTACTTTACATTTACTATGCTACATTCACATTATATATTCATTTAACCTTTCTGGAATTATTATTTCACTTAATCACCAACATTCGGGGACAGGTTCGTGTACGGTTTGGTAATTCGGTTAATTCACCGAATTTCCGTTATGTGGATGTTCGTGTACTATCTGACACACTTAATTAACCTTAATCAAGTGTAATGCAATAATGAATGTGTATGATAATGTTAAAGATAACGGAGTTGTATTAACAGAGTTAACCTGAAAATTCTTAGTTGTCACACCTCCAAAGTTTCAACATAAACACAATTGCACCCAACTCTAAATCGTGAGTTGTGTAACTCTTCTCATTCACCTTCAGTTTTCGTGATGCAAAGGCGATCACCTTGCCTCTTTGCATCAAAACACAACCTAGGCTTGTGTGCGAGGCATCACAATATGCTACAAAATCCTCTACTCATTCGGGTAAGGAGAGAACATGTGCGTTACTTAATCTCTGTTTCAGAATTTCGAAAGATTCTTTTTGCTTAGGCCCCCATTCAAATTTGACAATCTTACGGGTTAGAGTAGTCAAACGGGTAGCTAGAATTGTTCTCAATAAATCTTCGGTAATAGTCTGCCAGTCCTAAGAAACTACAAATCTCAGTAGGTGACTTGGGTACTTCCCAGTTGGTGATAGCTTCAATCTTAGTGGGATCCACTTGAATACCACATTCGCTTATCATATGTCTTAAGAACGACACATCTCTAAGGCATAAATTGTACTTAGAGAACTTGGCATAAAGCTTCTCTTGCCTTAGAAACTTCAGAATACTCCTAAGGTGCTCTTCATGATCTTCCATATTCTTAGAGTAAATAAGGATGTCATCAATGAAAACGATGACAAACTTGTCTGGATATGGTTTGCAGACTCTATTCATGAGGTCCATGAATGATGCAGGTGTATTTGTAACTCCAAACGTCATAGCTCGGAAATCATAGTGTTTGTATCTCGTCCTAAAATCATTTTTAGGAACATCATCACTTTTTTATTTTTGATAGCTTTCGTCCCTCGACTTTGTATTTTCTCTTTTTGACAATTCTAACCCCTCTATTTCAGTAGCGTGAATTACGCTAAAAGGGTTTTTAGACACGTGTCACTTTAGGATTTGATCGATAAATTATCGGGTGTCACAATACGGTCCACTCCCCCCTGCAAGATAGAGGTTTGGTAACCATATCAACGAGTTTATCTGGCGAGCTGGTATGGAAAACCCATAGTTGACTAGTGGAAACTTTCTTTTGTACGAAGTGATAATCAAGTGATATGTGCTTCATGTGTGAGTGGTAGACTGGGTTCACACATAAATATGTGGCACATGTATTGTCGCAAAATAGTGTTGGCGTGTGTTTGTAGGAATGCCCAATTCTTAGAATAGATTTTTTATCCATGTTAGTTATGCTGAAGCATTTGCCAAGGCCTTGTAGTCGGCTTCCGTTGAAGAACGACAGACTGACTTTTGTCGTGTGTATTTCCATGAGAAAATATTAGTGCCAAGGTAGAGAATTTAAGCCGTAGTGGACCATCCAGCATCATTAACACCACCCCAGTCATGATTAGAGAAGGCCGAGAGAGTGAGAGGAGAGTTACGCTTAAAAAAAGACCATGATGGATGGTACTTTTAAGATATTGAAGGACCCGTTTACGGGCTTTCTAATGGGCTTATTGAGTGGCATGCATGAATTGGGATAGTTTGTTAATAGTAAATGAAATGTAGGGGCGGGTTAAGGCGAGGTATTGTGGAGTACCTACTAATTTGCGATAAGGAGTGGGATCATAAGGTGAAGGGTCTGTGGTGCTAGGGGGTGATAACGCCTTTAGCACCATCCATGTGGAACTGGTTGAGGATGTATTGGATGTGAGGGTGTTGAGACAAGAAGAGACCTGTTTAGGTAGGAATGACTTTAACTCCTAAGAAGTGATGAAGCATGTTAAGATCCTTGACTGGAAATTTGTTGCTCAGGGCTTTGATAAAATTATCAAGGAATTTAGGATGGTTACACATAAGGACAATATCGTGTACGTAGACCATAAAATTACAAGTCACCTGGCGGTGTTGGTAGATGAATTAATATGCAGCGGGCAAAGATTTTGTGAGTTTGAACCGAAGAATAAAGTTGGTTAGCTAAGTGTACTAAGCGCGAGGAACTTACTTTAGATCGTATAATGACTTTTTGAGCTTGCAAATATGATGAGGAACTTAGGGGGTTAACGTAACCCGGTGGTTGGATCATAAAGACATCCTTGTGTGGAGACCCATGAAGGAAGGCATGTTAATGTCAAGTTGATGTAACGACCAATTTTTGGAAATAGGCCACCGAAAGAATGGTGCAAATAGGGATAGGTTTGGGTATAAAGTAATCTTTCCCATATTGTTGAAGAAAACCTTTGGCTACAAGACGAGCTTTATATTTTGCAATCGAGCCATCAGGGTTTTGTTTGATTCGAAACAACCATTACCCCATTTATTCTATTCCATTACCCTTTACCAAACAGACTCTAGGAGTGTTGAGATATTTGGATAAGATCTAGGCCTTTTTTTAAAGGCTGAATGTAAGTTATAATGGTAAATGGGCTCCAAGTGATCTATTGCGATAAGTAAAATGCATGTTATATAAAGTATGTTTTTATATATTTTAAATTATTAATTAATTATAATATTATCTGGTTTGACCGGTTCAACTAGTGATTCGATGTCTGATCCGGTTATAAAAATATTGGTTATATGTGATGACTTTGGGTGCTTCTAGTGACAATATTAGAGAAATGTGCCCATTTTAACAAACTTCCATCGCATAACCTGATATTAATTTGACTCGGTTTCAAAAAACAAATTTTTTATTTGCTATCGAATTCACATAACTAAAATCATGTCAAACAGAAAATTATATGTATATAATTTGACTCGTTTAAAAAAGCGCTTTTTATTTTATTTTCGGTCCAAGTATTCGAATTCACATAATTACAATAATCTGTGTATGGTTCCTAAAGTTTGATGAATAGTGTCATCTTACGTTAGTAATAATCATGTTTTTTTTTTCAAAACAATGAGGTAGTGGTCTATTAGCAAATGCAAAATATTTAAACATGTCAGTTTAAAAAGAGAACGTTTTGGGTTAAAGTCTCATAGACGAAATGAATTATAAGAAATTTGTTATTACAAAAATATCATGTTTGTTTTGTTAAAGCATTTATTATTTATTGTTATTTTTAAATAACTTTAAACTAGCGCAAAAGAAAACATAAAACTAGAAATCACACGGATCGTAATCCTCATCACGTTTTAAGAAAAGATCCTGACCGTCACTTTTCAATTCCACAATCCAACGGTACACACTGTTCATCCCCATTTCCCCCCTAAAAACTTCACCACAAACCCTAAATATATATAGACAAACACCTTCTTCTTCTAAACAATTCAAACATCAACCAATCGCATATTATTCAAACATCAAAAAATGGCGCGAACAAAGCAAACCGCCCGCAAATCAACCGGTGGAAAAGCTCCTCGGAAACAATTGGCGACAAAAGCCGCCAGAAAATCAGCTCCGGCTACCGGAGGAGTGAAGAAGCCGCACAGATTCCGGCCAGGAACCGTTGCGTTGAGAGAGATCAGGAAGTACCAGAAGAGCACTGAGCTGTTGATCCGGAAGCTTCCGTTTCAACGTCTGGTGAGAGAAATCGCACAGGATTTTAAGACCGATTTGAGGTTTCAGAGCAGTGCGGTTGCTGCGCTTCAAGAGGCGTCTGAGGCGTATCTGGTAGGGTTGTTTGAGGATACGAATTTGTGTGCGATCCATGCTAAGAGAGTTACAATTATGCCAAAAGATATGCAGTTGGCTAGGAGGATTAGAGGTGAGAGGGCTTAGGTTTTTGTGTTGATGATCAACTGTATTTTGTACTTTTAAATGTTAAATTAATGAAAATGACTAATGTTTTCTTGCATAAAATTTTCTGAATGATTCATTTAATGAAAAGGGTCATGTTCAATGTTCAATCTCATTGCCATTGGTTTTGCACTTTTGTGTATCTGCAAAATTATTCTTGTGCTTAACAGTTTAATATTTTTTGCAAAATCATTGGTGGTAAGCTTGTCTTGTTGTTGTCTATGGATTTCGGGTTTGATAGAAGAATTAGATAATGTAAATGGTCGAAAGTGCACCAAATACAAAGGTGTATATCATTAGATACTTGACTGACTCATTTTTTGGGTTGTTTTCGTATGCTCTGTCAATTCAGTGTACCGTCTAAGTTGTTGTCTCACATTGCTGTTGGTAATTTAGCGTAAGGATATTAGTGTTCAAGAATTTTAAAGTCGTTCCTTCGCTCAAGTTATACTTTGTTTTATATTATGTAAGCTCATTTTACTGATTTGTAAGTTTAATGGGCTCATTTTTTTGGTTGCTTTTGTTATTGGACTAATTAACGTATACACGCCATGTATGTTGGTCTATATTTGGAGTGGATGTACTCGGTTTCTTTCAGTTGAGCTCAATTGCAATTCCTCATCTGTTTTCGCATATTCCAAAATCCAAACCTTCAATCTTGCGTTCAGGAATTTGAACGTGGCACAACTTTGTTTTGACATATGTTTTTAATTGTTATCTCATTATACCAATTCTAAGAAATGTGATGTACATTCAGCAAGAAGTTTGTAAACTTAACTAATCACCATCTAAAGCCAACTTTCTGACTTGTTCTAATGTCAACGATGATTGGCCGATTGGCGGTCACTTTGAATTGCTTGATTCAAGTAATTGTGGGCTGAACTTTTCATTAGATGTCAGCATCATATATAGAGTATCTATCCTATGACCACCTCTGTGTTGAAATTCCACAAGTTGTACATAGTAAAATAAGCTATGAAATCCCCAATTTATATTATCTAAGACTTGGTGATGGACTCGGGTAGCCTAAGTGTAATATGTCTCACTATATGGAGAGACACCCTTGTAACCTTAATAAACAATTATCAATACAAATTATACAATACATCATTCATGGTTCAATTGACTCATACACCCATATACACATATGCGAACCGACGTGTCGTTTACATTGAATGGCACAGCCTACAACCAACCCTAATATGTTGATTTATAATTTACAACTTACCTCACCCTTTACACTAAACAAACACAATTTGACCCATAAACCTATTTTACAATATCTACATTTTGACCCCTATATTTAGTTTAGTCTTTCATTAATTCTCTACATGTAGCAGCATATCCACCACTTGGCTCATTGTTGGTCTAGCGTCTTTATCTTCCGCCGAACACTGTAAAGCCACCTTAATCAGAATTTCCATTTTACTTGTGTCGTATTTTCCATCAACGGTAACGTCCACAACCTCTTCGATCCAGTCTTTCGTTCCACCAGCTGCTATCATCTTTTCTTTCACCCAACTATCGAGCCTTCCCTTCGACTTGGCACATTGATCACCTGTTGGGCTTCTCCCTGTTATCATCTCTAACACCACAACTCCATAACTATATACATCAACTTTTGAGGTTATTGGATGATTAACAAACAACCACTCTGGAGCCATGTAACCTCTTGTCCCTCTTGCTCTTGTGAACTCTGAATTACGAGTTCCATCTCTGTCTAGTAACTTAGACAGCCCAAAATCTGCAACCTTTGGATTCCAATTGCTATCCAGCAATATATTATGAGGCTTAACATCACAATGCAAAACCCATTCCAAGCATTCTTCGTGTAGATAAGCTAGCCCTTTCGCAGTACCCACCGTAATGTCAAACCTCTTACCCCAATCTAGCTTACTGGAATGCAAGTTTTGGGCCAATGACCCATTTTCCATGTACTCATAAACCAACAATTTGTGTTTTCTCTCAGCACAGTACCCCCATATGTCTATCAAATTCATGTGGTTCAGCCTCCCAAGGGTACTTATCTCCGCCAAAAGTTCAGTTTCGCCTTGTTTGTTACCGAATTCCTTAAGAAGTTTGACTGCGGCAACTCGATTGTTTGAAAATTCTCCTTTGTACACGATTCCACCGCCTCCTCTTCCTATCTCTTTGCTAAAGTTTTTAGTGGTCTTTTTCAATTCCGCATAGCTGAATCTCTGAAATCCTGTAGCAGCTTGGACGTAACCTTGTCTTGTCTTCGATGGATTTCGAGTACGATAAAAGAAGTAGATAATGCAAATGGTCTCTAGTGCACCAAATACATAGGTAAATATCATGAGGGACTTGACTGACTCATTTTTTGGGTTCTTTATATAAGCTCTGTCGATTCGGACTGTTGGTAATTTCTCGCTGCAGATTAAGCGGTCTTCATGAACAATTTTTTCACTGTTGTTGGACAATAGGAGAATACTTTTGGGCACCTTTAGATACATGGAACCGTTAGAACTCATGGTTCTGAACCCGTTTATTAGTTTAAATTTGGCGTAGCAAGAGAAATAGCCCTCAGTCTCATAGTTGAAGTGGAATCCTTTGCAGTTGCAGATGCCTAGACACACTCTCTTACATTCATCTAGTGTCACATTCGGCACAAATCTAGCCTCGTAACCGTAGAAATCATAGTGAGGAAAATGTAAGAAATCATCCTCACCGTTTCCACATAATGTTGTATTGAATTCTGGTTTACAACCATATGACCAATCTGTTTGATTGATCATAGTATGATTGGGTATGCACGAACATTTCCTACCATGATTAGGACTGATAGAACATGTACTATTTTCTCCACATATTCCATGAACTCTGCAAGTGTCGGAAATCGCCTGCCAAGTAACTTTCCAAATCCCTCGGGTCTCATCTAGACTGTAGGCCCGAAAGTTACCGTCAACATCCACAGTCAACCGTCTAACTGACTGGTTTTCGGAATCTGATGTATTGAAGAATAGGCTATCACTTGATACGAAATGACCGGACAAATCCAGGGTAGCAGTCCTTCGGCTGGCCCAGGTGCTCCTACCAGATGCCCAAGCCGTTATCTTAGGATCTGGCCAATAAATTCCCGCTACACTAGGGCCGTTATAAACAAGTCTAATGACATTATCATTGTCAAAGTAGAGCTTGTAGAACCCTGAAGAGTGATTCGTTAAACTTCTTGAAGATACAAGTGATGTATCTTTGGTGAATTTTTGTAGGGGAAGAAGGGTATCAGTGGGGGAGCCAAAGCTTTGCCAAATAACTTGGGTTTCATTATTTTGAAGATAAAGGTTTCCGGTATCGTTTATAAATAGCTGGGCAGGTTCTTTCGAGTCTATAATATTTGTGGTCCAAATGGGGAGTGGTTGCGCTGCGTCCCTTAAAACAAGATTTCCGGTTTTTAACAAGGAAAGCTTTGAACGCTTTCCATTAACTGGTGCATCGCGGTTAGCCATCCAAACTATGGTGTGACTTTGGTCCGCAAGAGGTTTAGTAAACCATACCGAGAAGCAATAGGCATTCTCACCAACACTGTAAAAGCCGGCGGTGAAAAGCCCATTGGGTGAGATTAAGAAGTCATCTTTGTTCTCCACAGAGAGAGATGAACCCGGTTTCAATACCGAGGGAAGTGAAAGAGAAGTAGGAGAAGAAGAAAGCAATGGTGTTTTATATAGTAAGACTAATAAAACAACCACAATGTAGAGAAAGAGAGTACCCATTTAAAAGGAGTATATACATATAAATGTCAAGTGTGGAAGCTATTTATAATCAGAACAAAGATGTAATCTGTGGTGAGTGTGGTCCATGGTCAAATCTGGAAATACTAATGGATCTTGTTCAATTGTATATTAAGAGATAATGTTTCAAACAACTATTTTCACCATATTCAATTCGGTAGGTGACATAATAATGCAAATATTATAGGATCATTAGCATTGACTTTCTAAAATTATTCCGGGCAACAATGACATGTTTGAGTAACTTTGAACAAACAAAGTGGCTTTGACAATCCTCAGTGGGCCAGTGGATGAGCTCTCAAATAGATACACTTATTATTCAATATGAGTTTCTAGATAAAGTCGTTTAACATTTCTTTGAATCAATCAAGGTTGAGAATGGTGTTAGAAAATTATGCAAAGGAAATAAAACCACAAATGTTTGTGGACAAATTTTGGATTGTAAAGAAGAGTGCATTTTTCGGAACAGCAAGATATAATATAAGGCAACCAGTAAGGCGCATGCGAGTTAAACCAGATATAAGTTTTTACATGCCTGATCACAATGTTCCTGAACAGATGAAGTACAAAAGAAAGACAATAGTTTCACGACTTTAAATAGAGTTTCGGTATGAGCTTCTTCATTTTGGAAAAAAATGTCAGCAAATGATAAAATAAATACAATACAGAAAAGTAAACAAATATAATGATCTTAGTCTAGATATATGAAACAAATAAAATGAATAATACATAAACATAAAAACAAGGAGGTCCCAAAATTAATGCTTTTAAAATTTGCCACCTAGGCCCTAGGGGATAATTGTTTGCATTGCCCTCGACCTCGATCGCCATAGCGACACATTTGCTGGTCGTAATTTTTTGCTTGCTATGAGGGCAGGCCCATTAGTATTAGTATAAGCAAAAAAGCTAGGATTTAGGCCATAAACGACCCATTTTTTCTAAGCCTAGTGTTTTTTTTTTTTTTTTTTTTTTTTTTTTTTATGGTAACGATGTGAAAAAAATGGCTAATGAATCTATTAGTTGACGCTAAAGACATTCCCACATATCTTTGCTTTGTGATAGTCAAACCAGTATTAAGGCCATGGGGTATGGGGTTTGGGTTGGGGCGTGGGTTGGGGGAAAACGCCCAAGCCATCATCCCGGGTGGGTTTGGGTTGGGGCGTGGCTTTCAAGCCGGGCGTGGGGCGGTATGGCCATGCTAGCTGGCTGTCTCCCATTCGTTCACCCGCCACGTCATAGCGGATTCAAAATTTGAATTTAAAATTCAAACGGTTTGGGACACCAAACCGCCACCCGGTCACCCAACCACCCCTATATATTGTAACCCCAACCCACTGGTCCCCC